>NC_085136.1:157005409-157306742 GCF_035046485.1 Aedes albopictus
ATATAGCGCATAGCTGGAAAAATGTTTGGCGCAGAATGAGCCTCTGCACTAAGTTTGCCTTTGTCTTATTGCCTCATATGTACCCCGAATACAATGTGGCTAAAATAGGTGGCTTTCGCGCTGGCCGGATGCGATACAGGAAAGAAGAACAGGAAGGCCAGTTTAATGGAAGTAAGAGGAAACCGGCTACGCTCGCTGCTAAAATAGCAGCCGGGAAATGAAATGTGAGTATGTAACGAAACGAACGACTGACTCTGCTTGCACTACGTAGTACCCTACAGTACTGGTACATGGTGGAGGGCACAAAATGTGATGGATTCACAGCAGAAAACTAATGCACATCACTTTCGGGGAAGGAAGGTGCTATTGTAAACGTTTTGTGTTGAGTAAAAAAAGATGCATGCGAAGCGCAAGCACTCATGACGAAACGTTTCCTATTATAAATCAGCACGAAGCCTGCTCAGCTGAATGTATATGGGGAAAGTTTTCTTGCAAAAAAAACACATATTCAATGACCTGTCTCAAACAAATACTGAGTTAAAATAGAAAATAGGTAATTAAGCATAAAGCCAATATTTTAGGATGTATATTGTATATGTAGATCAATTCTTCAGTTTTAGTAATGAAAAAAAAAAATCTCAATCAAAATAGATTATTAGCCTAATATGCATAATTTTAGAGTGGAAATTTATTTTCAATGACTAGGGTAATTGATCCGATCATGGAGGAGTTAAGCGCTGGGTTCATGTTTAAACCACAATTGTATCGCCCCAAGCAAACTTTTTACATGGATTGAATTGAAAATAATAAAATCCATCCTTAATCTACGGGAAAATAACGAAATATTGCCACTTTGATGTTGTTATGAGCATTTTATTCGTTTTTATCTGAAAGATCATTGTGTTCCTAATGTTGCGGTATGTGTTCCTAATGTTGCGGTATTTTGTTCCTATTGTTGCGGGATCCCAATGAAATCATATGGGATACCGCAACATTAGGAACACTACCGCAACAATAGGAACACAGCAGCAAACACATTTATGAAAATATTTTTTTAAAATAGGTTTTTGGGCAAATCTTAAGCAAACAAATGGTGCAATCTCATAATTTAAGCACCATACATCTATTAAAAATACCTTTTGGTAACATTTCAGTCGAAAAAGTGCTCAATTGCCATTACCGCAACAATAGGTACTACCGCAACGATGGGAACAATTACCCTAGTTATCAAAAGTTTGTTAGGTTAACAATTAAAATCGTACATAGTTGCCAGCACGGAATATTCGAATAGTTCTGTACGAATTACCTTTTTGCGTCGAACAATGCACTCGCGACGGAAAACTTCCCCGATTACTCGTAACTTTTCATTTTTTTTTCAACTGAACATAACAATCGTATTACAGAGACTGTGTTAAGAATTATAATTAGATTTCAATTCACGAATAAATCAAAACTAACAGACACAATAGCTCTTTTTCAAAACATTTTAAAAATGCATTGTAGATTAATATTTCACAAGTTTAAGACATCCACATTACTGAACACCAATGCTAAGTCATTGTATGTTGATGCCTTCCTTAAAGTGAAAAGTGAATTGTTTGAAAATAAGTTTGCAACAACCGTTATTCCTGGACATACTTCATTTCAAATCCATTATAGCCCAACTAATTTTTCAAGCTCCATCTCATTTGTTTGCAGAGCACTTCGTGCGAAAAGGTTCATAAAATACCATCGCCACACTACTGTCACCAGAAACAAAAAAAACTCTCCAGCCATAGAGTGATGACAGCAGTCAGTGTGATGAGGAGAAAGTCAATTTGAAATGTTCGAGAAAGCTCTTCCCATAGCTTCAAAGCGATTTCCAAGTGCCAGTAGTGTCGGTCGAACCAAGAAGCACCACCACCGCCATCGTCTTAGAAGAGTTTTAGATTCTACGGAAAAGAGCACGTCCGGCAAGCAGCAGAGCAAAGACGTTCTGCCCGCTGACTTCCGATCCCGTAGCGTAGTGCATTCGTCGGCAAATATTGTTTATACAAATATAAATAAGATGATGAAAAACTATATTGAGATAAACAAACCGGAACGAATACGATTCTCATCATGGAGGGAGGGCTGACACACTTTTCAGGTAAAATAAAACGATCAAAAATATAGTTCATTTTATTTTACTAAACGAAATTTTGGAATCATTTTATTTAGCTAGTGGATGAACTTAGATCAATTATCCATTATGATTGTAATTTTTCTTTTTTTAGATTGTACTCTTTATTCCAATTTAAGAATATCTACGATTTGGAAGCTATGTTGTATATGTTGTATATGTACATATCGTCCCCTTAATGCTAGAACTAGGTAACTCGAAATTTGACGTTTTTGAGTTGAATATACCATTAGATCGAGCTTTTTGAGCTCTATAATATATCCAAAGACCAATGAAATACGATTATAAACGACGAAAATATTCACCATTTTCAAAACTAGGTATCTCAGTGTAGAATACAAGAACTGAGTGCTATAACTAGGTAACTAAGAAAATCATATCTATTTCTAACCGCACAGGTTAAAAGCTATCGGATGCTTTGACGTGAAGTTGTAACTAGTCATTCTTTTGTTAGTAGATTGAAAATCTACTGCTGTTTTTCATTTTAGGCCTAGTAACTTAAAATATTTTACTTGTATTGATTTAGCTAAAAGCTGTGATTGTCCGTAGAGGATTATTTTATGAATATTTTGAAGTGACATGTGGTGATATAGCAGGCACCCTAGTAAATTCAGTAATAACCCGCTAGTTATAATATGTGAACCCTTTCAAATTTACATACCTACTGCTACAAGAAAACTGAAAAGAATGATATCAGTAGTGGTAAAAACTAGGTATCTCAGAACATATCCTCTATTTTTTATGTTGCATTTTGAGTGCTATAACTAGGTAACTCGACAATTTTTCAACAATTTATTGTTTTTATCATAGGTTTAAACCAAAATAGTTCAAAACTTATTCATGTAGCAGAAAGAGTAGAAGCTGAATAAGCAATCAATGCTAAAAAATAATTATTTTAAGGGCTCCATACCTTTGGAACAATTGCATGAAAAATTGTAAAATTTTCATAGTCATTTTTCTCAAAACTATGATTTTTGAGTTACCTAGTTCTAGCATTAAGGGGACGATATATAGTTTATTATTAAAAACAACTGATACCGAAATGTCAAGCTACCTGTCCATTTTCTTATTTTTCTTGGTGTGACGACATCTCTGAAGGTGAAGAATTAGCATAAAGTTAAAATTCACAAATACAAAGAAATGAAAAAAAAAACCCTCTGAAACAAAACCTGCTTATCAGCTTAGTATTCTTTGAGCATTTCCACAGTTATTAACTAGCTTCCTTTGTCAATAATAATTTTGCATTTGCATCGTGTGGCAGGCACGAAGATACTCTATGCCCAAGGAAGTTAAGGGAATTTTCGTTTTTGAAAAGTTCCTGGACCGACAAATAATCGAACCCGCCATATCCAGAAAGGTCATGCTGAATACCCACGCCTTTAAAGCTGTGGTTGCCCATATGCTCTCCGCGACATGACTATACCACGCTGATTCCAACCACGTTAGTATACAGACTGCAGAATGACAACAATTAATCGTCTACGAAGTGCGACAAAATTTTAACAGTAGCAATGCAGAAGAATGCGTTCGCTTAAAATTTATGAGCCTATCACTCATTGCATGTGAGCAGACCAGAGACAGAGAATTATTTTAATACTTGTCTCGCTGCATACAAATATATGTTTGGTATTATAACAGCCCTACATTGAAAGTTCATGTTGCATAAAAGAAGAGTAAGTTTTATATTGTTGGGGTTCTACTAATCATTATTTACCAGGGTTAGGTATAAAAACATTCCACTCAGTTTAACTGGAAAAGTGGAATTTTGAGCATGAACCATTTATGATTTTGAATAGATCTTGTAGGTGTATCCAGTTTGAGCATTTGCCAATAAAATTAAATCAATTTTACACCTAATAACTTCCCCACGCTGTTGAAGCTGTACGTTGTAACCGTTTGTTACAAATCTTTAGTTTTATTTTAATTCGTGCTTTTGTCCTGGAAACTGTCACGTCTCTAGTGTTAAATGCTGTTATGTTAGTATAGGATTGGTAGAGAAGCGATAATAAATGTCAGTAAACATTAATAGTTAAGATCATGTAATTGTAAATGTCAGTTAATTTGAAATTGTCTATCGTACAACTTTTTCAAGTTTCGACGACAATCCGCCTAGGAAAGGGCGCATCGATCATGTCAATTCTGAGACTCCGTCACAACAGGAGATTGAAACACCCGGATAAAAACTAACCATAGGGTGTTTGGTAAAAACCATTCCTGCACCATACAGTGTACCAGCTACAATAATGTACAGGGGTTACTCAAAATAACTGGGACAGGTAAAATTTTCACTTTTCAAAAAATGTTCAACTCGCTGTAACTTTTCGAAAAGTGCATCAAATATTCTCAATTTTTTACTGTAAGTTCATCAACTAGTTGTGTATCAGTAATCCAGTTTTGGAGAAGATCGGACTATTGTCCACGGAGTTATAAAGATTCTAGAAAAAGGTAAAATTATCCGATAGCCAACTTTGAGCTGTTATATCTCCGGATTCAATGAACCGAATGCAAATGAAATTTTGACCATTCATGACTTGTATAATGAGCTATGAAAAACTTTTGACTTAACTTAAAATTCTTAACACGGAAGAAAATTGTAATGATTAGATTATTTTTCTAATAAAACACCAAATTATCCAAAACTTCAACATCGTTTCAAAATTCAAGTTGCAAATTATAGATCAATTAATTTCCCTCTAAATTACTTATATATAAATGTGTTTTGAAGGAAAGTTACAACATAGCCGCTAATAAATTGAAAAAGTAATGGGATGCATATTAGAAATGATGAATTTACTAAAAAATCGTGAAATGAATGAAATTGTTATAACATTCTCTCTTGTTAAAAATTTAAAGTTAAGTTAAACGTTTTAAAGAGTTCATCATATAAGTCATGAATGGTCAAGATTTCATTGCAATCAGTTCATTGAATCCGGAGATATAAAAGCTCAAAGTTGGCTATCGAATAATTATACCCTTTTCAAGAATCTTTATATCTTCGTGAAGAATAGCCCGATCTTTTCCAAATTTGAACCACTGATACACAACTAGTTGATGAACTTACAGTAAAAATTTGAGAATATTTGATGCCCTTTTCAAAAAGTTACAGCGAGTTGAAAATTTTTTGAAAAGTGAAAATTTTACCTGTCCCAGTTATTTTGAGTATCCCCTGTATATTGTAATGAAATGGTTCGCTAAAAGCTTCGCACATTGTAACTACTATACATTTACATTCGATTTTTATGTAACAATATGTAATACTGTTTTTCTTACGTTTGAACCATTCACTATTCCGAAACATTATTTTTCCGTGCATTTTTAATTATTCAGTTTTAGATTTTTTCCGTGCTTTGTTTTGTTGATGTTTCAGACTTTTTTGATGCAAAGCAAAGGAAAGAAAAACAGCAATTTAAAGTCAATAAAATGTTTAAATAAGTGGTAAACCAGATGTCTTAAGAACTGCTGATCCAAGAGATATGGCGGGCTAGGTATGTAAAGTGCGATGAGAGGAATACGATTGACGAACTTTATCTTTGACGTAGAGCCATCTTTAACATATGGACGGGACTGAATATTGAAAGAAATTCTAATATAGGTTCGTCTGTGGGTTCACTTTTTAACCTAACTTATACTTGAATCGAACACGACAGTTTTCTCATGAGTTGTTATGTATTTCCCGTGTATTTCAAACTTTAGTCAAACTGGAGCCTCAATATTCAATAACGGTTAAGCACGCTGTAATGATACTTGGGTATTCTCAATTTAGTTGAAAATCGGAGTTTTCGACTAGTAAAGTTGGATTTTTCTCCAAATCTATGCGTCGGACCTAACTTCGGAAGTTGTCACTGTATAGTAAACCTGGTCCGCTGTACAGCGCACTACTTCCGAAGTTAGGTTCGACGCACGGATTTGAAGAAAAATCCAGCTTCGCTAGTCGAAAATTCCGGGATTCAACTGCACGGACAATACCTCGTCACCCACTTCATGCAATTACATTAGTGATCTAATATTTCCATCATGCCGCTCAAAGTGTTGCCACAAATAATGCTTAGTTTGCGAAACCCGGTTATCTGGCTGGTGGGGCATGGGAGCCTAAGCTTCAACTGTTAATGCAATCAGAGACTACTCAGACCTCGACTCAGACTTAGACGTGGGCGATCCAATATATGAAGGGTTATCCAAAACGCTCAGGAGAATTCCCAAAGCGCATTCTAATAATGCTAGTAAGTCTAAGATGCCATTAACAGGAGGAAAATGACAAGATAATATAACATTATATGGTTAATGTAAAACAATACAACATAACAAAACAGAACCATTTAATTAAATGTATAACCAGTAGTGAAATTACAATTAAAAACAATATATTTACGGTACATTTTATTGTTTGAAACCATACCTAGCGCCGTAGCGTGGTCCCACGGCGCCCTTGGCAAGCATCCAAATTAGCGCTCCACGACTTGTAATTGAACATTGCTAATTTGTAAAATAAATGTGCTCATTCACTTTTATTCATTAACTTAATGAAAGTTTTCTTCTGAAGTTTAATCAAAATATTTCCCAAAAAAAAAAATAGAATGGACAAGGAGAAATACTAGAAAAACTGAAGAATTCTCTTAATGATTTTTTGATGAAATGGAAAAAAATCCTGCTGGAATCACTGAATGAAATTATGCTAGAATTTCTGGAGAATTCTTGCAGGAATATCCGGAGGAATACCTGATGAAAACCCGGAAGACATTCCAGCAAAAATTTCCCATAGCAATCATGGAATAATTCTTGCAAGAATTCCTGAAGCAGTTCCTGAAGAAATGCCGGCAAGAATGCTTCTAAAAATGTGGAGAACCATTGGAAGAGTTTCTTAAAAAAGAATTTTTGAAGATTTTTTTTAACGAATCCCTGGAGGAATTCATAGAAGGAATTCAAAAGAAACCTTTGTAGAAATTTTGGATGAAATCAATGGCAGATTTTTTAACGAAATACCTGGAAGCTGAAAAAATCTAAAATAATTCTAAATTTATGATTTTCTTCTTAAAAAAGCTGTAGAAAACTTTCTGATAAAAATTGCTCGAGTTTATAAAACAATCAATAGATGATTTACAAAAAAAAAATCCTGAAAAATTTCTAGAGAAATTCTCAGAGGCATCTGTACAGGAATCGCTTTTAAACGAATCTCTGCAGAAGTTTTTATACACTGAGGATACATTTCGTATGTTTTTTATAGTTTACATCTTATGAATCAGTTATTTTTATTTTTTCATAATTTCATAGTTCTCGTATGCTTTTCATATACTGAAAAGCGAAATCCATAAGACCTGTCGTATGAAAAATCTCATAAGAAGCATCGTATGAAAATTATAAGATGTGTTATGAAACATCATTGCTAAAAAACAACAAAACCTTTTTTTGGCTTTTAACCACTCCAACTTCCGAAGCGTCGATGGGAGTATGAGTAAAACACGCACTCGCCAACCTTAACGTTCCTGGTTCGATTCCAGGTTGCAATTTTTTTTAATTTGTGGAAAATATTCATACAAATATGTATGATAGTCATAAGACATAGTTTCAGTTTTTATACGTTATCGGTATGATTTTCATACGTGAGTGTTATGAAATTAATACAGTAACAGTATGACAATAATAGTTGGCGCTTTGAATCCAAAATCATAGTTCGTTACTATGATTTTCGCATGAAATTCTTGTGGCAAAAAATCATAGTTGATTCGTATGATTTTCGGAATTGCAGTATCCTCAGTGTAGGAATCCATGGCACATCCTTAATCCTAATCCGTAATCCTTAAAGATATTGCTGCTGGAATTTCTATAAAAAATCCAGAAGGAAACTTTGGAAGTTTTTCATTGCAGATTTTGCAGGAGAAATCCAGGAAAAAATAGTATTGAGAAATATAGAAGTAATAATCTCTATTTTATAACACTAGTTTACAAAAAAAAAACGAAATCATGAACTTCTATCAACGACGCATAATCATGTTCTGATATCAAAATCGTTCTTCAAAAAATTTTAAGTATAACAGTTTTCGAGTTTTTTTCCTGAAAATCGAGCTCTACAGTTTTTAAAAATTTGGAATTTACTCAAATTCAAACATTTTGGGTTATAGTCAACGAATTTTCAATTTTTTTTACATAAATAGAAAGCTAAATATAATAAATTTCGATCAACTGATCATATTTTTTGCATCAAATTAGTGGGATTCGAGATATTGGTAATTGCATAGGCCATTCTCCTTAAATTTCAGCTAAATTTCCAAAAAATAATGAAGATATGTATTTTTATCAGAAAGCAAAAATCAAATGAAAATTTTTTTCTCAATGTGCATTTGTAACATTAGATGTTATCCAATAACAGTAAAAATTTCACCTCAATCGGAGCATTGGTTACAGAAATAGAGATGCTTGAAGGGAGCAACTTTGCTTAAAAATCTCAAAAATCGATTTCAAACCAACAGCCTTGTATGGAAAGTCGAAGAAAAATCCACTCTACTGCAATATTTTTCCTTCACGTTTTCGACCTCAGCGCATGATTCTACACTAAAAATGATTATCAGCTCACCGAGTTCAAAAATGCTGTGAATTAGTGTTTGTTTTTAAGAAATATGTGGAAGAATTTCTAAATGCATCCTTGAAGAAAATCTCTAAAAGATTTTTTGAAAGAATATCTGCAGATGTTTCTTAAGAAAACTATGGAAGATCATCTAATAACATTCTTTGAGAAGGATCCGGAGGAATCGGGTGAATAATTTCTGAATGAATTCCAAAAAAAAAACTTTCTGAAAGCCTCTCTGGAGGAATTTCTTAGGAAATCATTTGAAAATTTTCAAGAGAAATCTGCAGAAGTATTTTTGATTCGACTTTTTAAAGGATTCCTAGAGTTTCCGTAAGAAAAAAATCAGGAGAAGTTCTTTGAAAATTTTTCAAAGAAACCCATAAAAAAACTTTAGAGTTTTTGAAGATTTTGTGAAAGAAAGCTAGCAAGAAATTCCGAAGAAAGACCCGGTGAAATTTATTGATGCCCAGAATATTGATGTTGATTTGATGAAATAAGCATGAGCATGAGCATGAGATGGCCGTACAATTCGTAGTTGCTACTCCGTTACTAACCAGAACAGTCAACATAGCACAGGGAACCAAAAGGATGGGGCCTGGGTGAAGTTTTCCATCCTCAATGTGCAATTTTGAAGATTCAAAACTATATATTGTCAGTACCAGCGCCGGCCACGTCCTTACGGCCATAGAGGAAGGAAAGCAATGTTAGTGTGACATCCGTTGCTACTAGAGACCATGTGTACCTCCGCATTCCCACGGTCACAGGAAGGAAGTTTGTTAGGATAGGAAGTTACATAGATCTCGATTCACATTGGTAAGTGATGTGAGCTATGCAACCCTTGATATGATTTAGTCTCCCGACAGCTGGCTGTCGGAAGAATAATATAATTTTATTGTATGTTTTTGTATTAAATTTAATTATATACCGGGTATGAATATTTTTTAAACTGCGCTTACGTCGGATCAACTCATAATAACGCACGTTCTAAGCTTTATCAATTATGAATTTCAAATAACTCAACGTACATATGTAAAGATGGGTAAATTACACAAGTTTATTGGTTAAATTGGGGAAAAATCCACAGCTCAGGTGAGATTTGAACTCACGACCCTTATTCGCTAGACATGTGCTTTACCAACTAAGCTACCGAGCCAATTAATGACCCCGCAACCTAGTTGTCATAAGGTTCAATTCTAATCTCATCGATCTATATCATCGGTAATTTCTTTCTGGCTTGCAGTCTTGTATGTTGGCTCACGAAACAATTATTTTTGCTCCAACGTTTCGATCCCGGTTTGGATCTTCATCAGGGGATAAAAAATTATTCGTTATTTTATCCCCTGATGAAGATCCAAACCGGGATCGAAACGTTGGAGCAAAAATAATTGTTTCGTGAGCCAACATACAAGACTGCAAGCCAGAAAGAAATTACCGCTGTAACTCTCTCAGTCGAAGAAATTCAAAAAGATCTATATCATCTTCCCCTAAACCGCAAATATAACCATCTCTGTTGTACATATATATTGTACATATTCAAACTGATGGCTACGACTTTTCTAATAATTTGGATTTCTGCCCAAACTTTTATTTTGTCACAAGGAACATGAGTACTTATTTATACAATTGCTCACTACATACCGCGCTTGCCATTTAATGAGTCACGTCCTATGGTTTGCCGTCGCAACCGAGATGGTGATGCGGCTTGTGAATTAATCCCTTAATTGGAGTGTTGAAGCAACCTCTTAATCTCTACACATGCGTTGGCTCGTGCCTACATCGCTGTGAAGCGGTAAATTTTACGTGGATGAGAAATTGTTACGCTCTTTCGGCTGGTTCTGACGATGACGACAAGAACGACAACGTGGATGACAACGACGGCACTAATTATGATTGCGATTATGATACGATGATGGTGATGTCGTCAGTCTGCGTTTGCTGTACCAGCCATCATGTTTTGCGGTTTGACAAGGACTATGAATCAGTTGTGCCATTTGTTTGACACGATAATAATGTTCTAGATATAGACTTCTGCAAATCGGATAGGTGTACAAATGTTCACGAATTAAAGTGCGTTTGTGCCTCACTAGGTTATTGAAAAATGATGTTTGCCAATTTTAGGGTTAATTCAAAATATCTTCAAAGATGATGCACATTTCCACAAACGATCAATCCAATCATGCAGCAAAAAACTATTGCAGTGCGGAAACCCATTGAACCAAATTCATCCTCTGTACAGTTTCTTATTGCCTTCTAAATGGAGCAACCCATCGTCAAGTGCAATAGATTACCTGTTTCCTTTTCGCGTGACCTCAAGCAGCTTGTTTCGGAGTGGACTGGTGTAAGTTATATTAAAAGCTTCCGAATCGTTAATGGCGTGGAATCCGTTTGAGTTTTTTTTTTCATTTCTTGAATCGTGTTTTAGGTTGGGATGTTCGATTTATGTTTGACGAACATATGAAACTTCATGTTGGAAGGGAATGGCGTTCCGTCTTTGGAGGAATAACTTAAAAACGGATTCTTAAGCTTTCATCCTACGTTTCGGTCGTTATATTGTGCCTTCTTCTGTGAATTATGCTTCATTTTATCGTAAGTATGAGCCCACAGCATATGCCACATTTGTCTCAGACGTTACGTATCGTCTGCCGCCGGCGGTGGCGTTCCTTTGGATGAAATATCCGAAAAACTTTCCGAGTCGCAGAACAACGATGCAGTTGCCCGTTTCGGCGCCACTTTTACTAAGAGAGTATGGACTATAATTCGCCTCCACTGGTCTCGGTCCTGGGCCAACCGCTTCCAGTCACCCTGAACGTTTAGAGCCCTTAGGTCCTCCTCAACTGCAAAAAGCCAACGTGTGCGCGGCCTACTACGAAGCCGACGGCCCCTTCTTGGTTCTCTGCTGTACAAGGTTTAAGCTTGCCGTTCCTCCGGCATACGAGTTACGTGTCCAGCCAACCGGAGCCTGCCGTTGTGCAGTACTCTGCACGAAAATTCAAGTACACGAATTCGGTTTCTCATATGTTGCAGAATAATTGATGCAACAGTTGTGCAAATACTGCGGGGTCAGCTTTGAGCATCTCGGCTGATATGCGGGGTGGGCCCATTTCGATTTTATGCTACGAATGGCTGTTTATATCTCCTGCAATGATGGAGCTTCGGTATTTTGCTTTTCTCGTACACCAAAATGTACTGAAAGGCTGTCTGTTCACTCAAAAAACAAATTTTCGATAGAAGGCTCGGAGAGTCGAGTAACATATACCATTCAACTCAGATTGACGAATGGAGATGATTCAATATGTGTGTATGTATGTATGTCTGTGCGCAAAAAAGTTCACTCACTTTTAAAGCACTTCCAATTGGCCGACTCCAATCAATCTGAAATTTTACCACGTTTTGCTATAGAAAATGGTGCAGTTCGATCTAGATGTTCCGGAGTTATGGCCATTTTAGTGATCCGGATCTGCACGGGTGAACTGGTCATGCATGTATAAAACTGAACCAAATTCTATTATGCGACACATCAAATTGCGCCGAGTTTTGTAAACTTTAGCATGGTTGCCGAATTTTATGCGGAAATCATCAATGGAAACCACAAAACCTCCATGTTTGCCAACAATTTAAGATGGCGACCTAAAATACAAGATGGCGGCCCACAACACGCTAAAACCACTCAGCACCTAGAATGTGTAAGCCCTACTCATAAGTGCATAATTTCCAGACCACACAAAAATGTGTAACAGTTACACATTTTCAAAAACAGCTCGTACACTCGTCTAGTTGCGAAATATCGATATTTTTTTGTTTTCCAAGGTCACTAGTAAACCTAGCTAGATTGCCGTACAATTTTTTTTGCGAATTTAACGATTTTGCGGACACAGGAGCTGAATTTGTGAATGAGCAAGGGTTACACATTTTTGGTGTAGTCTGAAAATTATGCACTTTAGTGCTGAGCGACGTTAGCGTGAACTAAATAACAGGCGACTGTTTTATTATTATTATTATTATTATTATTATTATTTATTACTCCATCTTCAGTTAAACTGTACAGACTGGTTTCTTACCTTATATTTAAAACTAGGGCAAACATACAGAAATTACAAAACGAACATCAATGCATTCAACTATTTCAACAAATTATCATTTTCAACTTATATCACATTAATTTACACGTCTCAAAAACAAATAACGTAATCAACAACTGATGACAAACATTACAATATAAATAACTTAATAATCTACATGAGTTCGATCACAATTGTTCAATGCATAATTCGTATACGATTTACATGTAACTACACGGTAACATTTCTCAGAGAAGTCGGTTTCCATATATCCTTGTTTCTACAAATAAACTCTCGAAATTTTACACCTTTGGGCCAGGTAGACGAATCCATTGCTAAGGTTTTCCATCGAACATGCAAAACCACTTTGAATGAAATAAAATCTAAATCCTCACAGTTTCTCCAATTTGGCACTAACTTGGTTACGTTCATGCATTCGGGTTGAGGAGCACAAAGCGAATCCGACACCAAGCTGGTAATTTCGTTTTCAGTGGCGCATCTATCGATGTTTGTTAGCAGCAGCGAAAAACAGTCTTCATTACTCTGCCTAGCTGCACAATAGGAGGTACACGCACGCGCATTGATCGTCGGCTTTGGTGATGTATCTGGAGTTGAGTGTCGGTGTGTTGAATTGAAAGCTGTTATAGGAGTCAAATTAGCCATGGCACTGTTGATTGCCGCTATTTGCGATTTTATTTCTGTTAACTCAGCTGCGATCGAGGATTGGCCGGTCGTTTCAGGTTTCGAGATTGGCATGCGATCCCTAGCTTGACGATATTCGCTAATGCAATCATCACACATCCAAATAATGTTGTTAGTTAGAGCACATACACTATCCTCACACACACCGACGCAAGATGCGTGAAACTTAGCAGCACATCTTCCTTCACAAACAGTGAAGAGATCATTCATCATATCGATAGTAGTGGAGCACTTTCTGCATATTTCCTCCATTGTAAACAACCTTAACATCAGCAGTAGTAGCAACAGTTATTGAGTTTTATCCAGCTTTCTGTGATTTCGATCGATAATTTGATATGACCCGACGATAGAGGACAGATTTATCACTACGCAGAACTCATTACAAAAAATTTTCACGCGGTCTTCACAAATAACATGTCGTTTTTAAACGGAGTAAAAAAAAAGCGCATTTACTATCATGCAAAAGCGAGAGCGAAAAAAAACGTTTTAGGAAGTTTAAGGCTCTAAATCCATGCAATATGGGTATATTTGGTAAGGGGAAGATGTCCGGAGTTCAAAAATGGGAACCAGATTATTTAATATGGTGGCCCAAAATCCAAGATGGTGACCCAAGCTTTAAAATGGCGGTTGTTTTAAGGATGTTTAGGCTCCCAAGCCATGCAATTTATTTATAATAATATGGGTATATTTGGTATAGAGAAGATGTCCGGAGTCAAAAAATGGCGACCAGAATATGCAGGATGGCGACCAATTATTCAAGATGGCGGCCCAAAATTTAAGATGGCAGGACCAAAACTCAAGGTGGTGGCTGTTGTAAAAAAAATTAACCTCTAAAACCATGCATTTTGCGTATATTTGGTATGGAAAAAATATACGGAGTCCAAAAATGGTGACAATAATATCCTAGATGACGATCCAAAAACCAAGATGGCAGCTCAAAATGGAAGATGGCAGTTGTAATAAGGAGTTTTTGCCTCTAAAACCATGCATTTTTGGTATGTATATTTGGTAAGATGGCGGCCAGCAATTCGAGATAGAAGCTGACTTAGAGGCTGTTCATATACCACGTAGACTTTTTTGGGGAGGGGAGGTCTGGCAAAGTCTACGCTCCATACATTTTCTTTTGTGTGGACGATAGTCTAGTTGAGAAAGGTTGGAAATACTTAAACGGCTTAAAGCCACCAACTGATCAAATCAATGTCCAATGCTTCGTTCAGCTTATAAGACGTAACGTACTGTGTTGAGTTCACTGAGAAACTAATTGAATTGGATTTTGTAAATATATAGAAGCAGCTTAAGCTTAATATTTTACTTATTTTCGCTGGCTTTTTCAGTCTTGGGACATTCTAATTGCCCGACGTTTCGGCATTGTTTATTTGGCCTTTTTCAAGGGTAAATAAGATGGCAAAAAGGCAAAATGTGGCATTGCTCAATGTATGTAATGAAAAACGACAGACAGTGTAGGTGTTATTTTATGTTATGTTTCAGCTCTATGCCGTTTTGAATGTCCCTAGATTAAGAAAGCCACACACTTAGAAAATTAAACCGAACTCGGTTGAATTTGAACCGAGTTTTTATCTGCTGAACTCTCGGTTGACTGTTCGGTTGAAAATGAATTAACCGAGTATTCGTTACAAATTTAATTTGACCCTAAACGTCAAACTTACCGAAGTAGTCGGTTGGAGCTAAATCAAAATAAAGAAACCGAAGATCGTTTGTTTGGGAATATCGTCGGAGTTTTTGGACCAAGAAATCTAATAAAAATAAACACCAAAATAATTTCTTTGCATATTTTATTAATCACTCATTTAAATCCATTAATAGGTTGCATTTTGTTTAAAGCGATACGGATTCCAATGGCATACTCGTTCGAAATGTTGGTTGGTTCCATATTACCGGAGGAGTTCGCTCGCATCCGGATGTTGCACGGGTTCCAACTGGATCAAAGTAGGAAAAATAGAATCAATCAAACGTTATTTTGAACATAGACGGTAATATTCAAATTATAAAATCACTTACCGTCATTCTCAAGCAGACTCCTTCTGTATTTGCAAACGCCGAGACTAGTTATTCCACAAATCACTGGAAAATTCAACGTGACAAACGTTGAGTAAAACAAACATGGCTGATCGAATGCTGAGCTCGCCAGCACGGTGAACCGAGTTTTCTCGGTATCTGTCTACCGAATTTGTATATTCTCCAGAAAAATCGAGCTTTTCGGTAGTTATGACATATGAATCTGTCATTTCTAACGAACACTCGGTTTTATTCAACAAAATATCGCAAACATACCGAAACCCTCGGTTCATTAGATGCAACCGATTAGGTTCGTTTAAAATTAAACCGAGTTCGGTATTAAAAACTAAGTGTGCAGCGAAAATAATCTATAGTTTTCCAGTCGAAACTCCCTCCACGACTTAATATTTTATGTATCAATTCGAAGAAAATTACATCATTATCTTATCACACCATCACCAGAAAGGCACCATCATGGAATAATTAGTTTTTTTTTTAAAGACGCTACACCGTCTTCAACCAGAGGTTGTACAGACTGAACAAGCACTAACATTAGACAACGGACAACGCACATAACACCCAGTGACCCAGTGGAGAATTTCCCGTTTGACGAAAAGTTTTCCCCGACTGGAGCGAGAATTGAATCCACACTCTGTAGCTTACGAAACGCCTAGAATGACTGACGCCTCTAGACGCACGGTCACGAAGCCCGGACGGGTAATGCGTCGAACCCTTGGCGGATCATGCTGAGGTGTTTGTGGCGTGACCGACACTTGAAAAAGGTTTCCAAAGTGCTTGAACTAGCGTTTCACCTGTCAGTCGGGTCGATCAATAGCTGTTCCCACGCGTGTTCGTAAGAGATTCGTAAGGTACAAGATAGAACATAAAGAACAAGGTTGGCTGACCAGGTCGAGAGTGATTTGGCGAATGTAGGACGGCCTTAATGTTAGAAGGAAATAGGCTCAGTGTACCAGTTATGGCTATAGTACCTCAAATTCGCCATATAGTTGATTTTCAACCTTTAATGATGCAAATCCACAAGTAAAAATTCGTGAACAACAGATCACGTTCACAAAAGATAATTGCAATCATTCAAACTTCACAATTTGCTTAAATTATGATAGAAATAGATCATTTTCCTTAACTTTTCGGCTTCCTTGCACACTATTTAGCCACAATGTACCAGTTATAGCTAATCCCGTAAGGAACGCATGTAAATAGTGCAAAGTGGAACCCAAATTAACAATGTGTCTATAATTGGTACAGGGTTCCTATCATTGGAACACGCCGTAAAAATACTAAAAGTAGTTTTGGCTCCGTTTCTATATTTTTCCTGTAAAGTATGGAAACTAATCAATCATTTGACACATCGATGACATGCGTCGGCCTTCTTCTAATTTTTGTAGAAATAGTTTTCCTTAGGTAGTGCGATAACTGGTACAGACACCCTAGCTAAAAAACGCATTGTGTGGCTTAGAGTTGTTGAATAAGACATTTCTTTGTAATAATGTTATACTAAATAAATGGAATTAATTAATCTTACACTAGAAAATCTAGTCATAAAATCCTTTTTGATCATTGAAAAAACCTTCACTTGGAGGAACAGTTTCAATTGCATGAATTCCATTCATCCACCATGCCAAGAGCACAAAAAAGCTTCACACGACCAAACGTTCAAATCACTCCCTAAACTGTAAACCAAAACATCGATAAGAAGTTTATCAACCTTTCATCCATATGCATGAACTTTGCTCCGATGACTGTGTCTAGTCTGGAATAGCAGACGGAAAGGGAAATCGAATCAGGACGATATTATCATTTTACACTACTGATTCTGCATACCTTTGCATAGCCGACGAGCAATAATATAAGAACAGTTTGCTCGATTCACCTACCGAACTCCGCCTGTGTACCGCTTGTCGGTGCAGACCGACCAACCGGAAGGAAAAGGATAAACTCAGACCGACCATTCTGGCACTCAATGGACTGCTGGCTGGTAGGTATGCAGCACCGAAACGAACCAGGTTGTCGGCTCATGATAATCATCCAGAATAACTCAGGAGACTGGTGAATGGCTGTGTAGACCGTAGTTCAAAAGTAATTAGAATAAAAGCTTTTGGAGCTGATTTTAGTGGCGATACAAGTTTGAAGCGCTCGTAGCACTTTTTTTTTGAATTGATCAAAGAAAAAAATTTGGCTTCTGTTTATGTTTTTAGGGTACGGGTTCGCAACATAAAAATGAACAATTAATTTCAACTCGCTGTTTGCGATGGCTTACTCTGCCAAGAACCATTTTGTATGTGCATATCGTACGGCAGGTACGAATATACTCTATGCCTAAAAAGGCAGGGAAATTTCCTTTACGAAAAGTTCTTGGATGGACCAGGAATCGAGCCCGTCACTCCCGGCAAGGCTATGCTGGATACCCTACTCAAGTCTTTATAGCTGTGGCTATATGGCCCCGTCAACTTTACCATCAAGACTCCATTTGCTATATCCTCCTGGTCCACCTGAGCGATTAGGACTTCTGTGATGATGATGGCTCAAACTGCGTTTAAAATACCTACATCATCATTACTTGTCAAAAATGGGCTGTGCACGTTGATCAGTCCTTGATCATAAACCTGCACATTCTTTCGTCGATTGGCCACCAACTGCTTGCGTTTTTCTGTTTACCATGCATCACGATAAATGCTGTGACCAGCACGTGTGTGTTGACGATATGACTGCCACTAATCTGGGATCTTTAATTGCAATGGCTCGGTAGTCTTATCAAAGAATTAGGCGAACTACAATGTTCTCGCTCCGACGTTTCGGTCCAAGTTTGGGACCTTCTTCAGGGATCTATAATTTATTAACAATAAGGACAATAATTGGACCCTTATTTGACGTATACAGTTACACATGAAACAATTTTACAAACATAAAGGTGATTAAATTTACATTTTTGTAGTCTGTTTTAAATTACTTACAAAGAATTGTTCGCTCTTGTCCTAATACTTTTAGCCTGTCGTGTAGTCCTTTTCGTTCAATCATTTGTGGAATCTGTTGTCGGTGTACTAAACGGCCAACGGCATTGTATGTTGTTCTAGTAGCGGGAGTATTTGGCGTTTTCTTTGCGCTGTTTTTACTGTTTCACGGTCGGGTGTAGGCGAGTCTACACGGAACCGCAAAACTACCCAAAATTGAGTTCTTTTGACGCAATCTCATAGTTCCGCCCAATAAGCCAAATTTGAGTAAATAGGATAAACTCACACTAGGTAAATTGCCTTTACCTCCAGCAAAAAAATATACTTAAGAGTAGGTAAATTCAACCCAAGACCCCCCCTCATTCAACCCTAATTTGAGTATACCTACATTTACTCAAAATTGGCTTATTGGGCTCAAGGACCCCCATTGGGTAGACGCATCTCTGTTTGTTTTTGACAACATCGGTAGGGGGAAGAGGGAAAACAACCTAATTTCGGGCACAGAGAACAGACATCCAAGTCCAGTTCCGAAACTGTGTAAGGAATTTAACGGCCATTTGAAATCGGCAACACAAGTGGCAATAGCGGGGCGCTGTAATCGGTTAATTTCCCATACTAATTTAATTCACCACTTGAAATGTTTCAATTCACCACTGACTGTGGCAATATGGTGTTTGGTGGCGTTAGTGTTGTCATCGTGTATTGGTTTGCAACCTTACTCAAGTAAAGATTCAAATCCTTACACAACTTTCCGAATGAAATTTGTTCTAGCCTGGATGTCTGTTCTCTGTGTTTCGGGTAACTAGTTTATTCGATATACTCAGCTTTGAGTAAAATCGACCCAAAAATTAGGTAGTTTGATTTCTCCGTGTAATGTTTTCCAGCTTTTTAAGATGGTTCCTGATTCTGATTTTGTGTTTGTGTTAGTGACGTGTTTGATCTATTGCTATCAGTGTTATTGTGGGGATGGTACTTTTTCAGTGTGTACATGATTCCTGTATAACTAATACTTAACCCGTCCGTATCGATCCGTTTGTTTATATTTTTCGTCGTCAGAATGTGGCAAATTTCTAGGATGGGAAGTCTCGTTGGTTTATAGAGGTAATCACGTTCAAATGTATGCGTGCCTTTTTTGTAGATGTAGTTGTGAAACTGCGAGGAAAATATTTGCACTCTTGCCCCGGACGTTGGTTTTATCATTATTTACCCGTTTTACCCAATTCGATTGGGTAATATTTGCATATGCAATCTGAATAGCCTTTCAATCGGCGTGCACTTTTGTGTGAGGAAAAATTTGCGCTAGTGTTCGTGTGTTGAAATGTCACTTATCTCTATTGCTGGTGTCTAGTATTGCTGGGTTGGAGTAGTCGAATGTGTGCCCTGTCGTTACGCTGTGGTGCATTATAGCCGTCTTTTCTTTCCATTGATCAAGTTGTATCTTTTTGTAGTCCTCATCTTGCATCTCCGTTATTTTATCGAGTTTGTTTTTGACCGATTTGTGTCCGTAGTGTCATGTCTGTAGTTTGTTCGTATTAACCCTACATACATAGCTTTGCATTGTTGACATCTTAGGCTGTATATGACGTTGCTCCTCTGCTGTTTTTCGGTTGTCCCTTTCATGCGCGTGTACATCCCTTGCATCGTGTTGTTGTTGTAGTGACATATTTTTATGTTTGCATATTGCCCTGTCTGTTGTATGTGTTTCGTTATCAGCGGTGAAAGCTTATCGATGTATGGGATTGACCTGGGGTATCGCGCCACGTGGGCGGTGGCTTCTATATTCGTCTGTTTTCCACTATAACTCAGTCAATTTTGAACCAACTGACTTGAAATGTTGTACATGGGTAGATACTATACCTATCTCACCACATTCCAAAAGTTGTGTCAATTGGTTCAAATTTGACTGAGTTATAGTGGAAAACAAACGAATATAGAAGCCACCGCCCAAGTGGCGCGATTCCCTGTATAGACCACTTCACGGTGAAATTCTATCTCTTTTGCTCCTTCAGAGAGTTTAAAAACAACAGGACCAGTACCGTGCAATGGGCAATATCGTCTCATCATTATTGGTTAGTTCCATCCGTGTTTGTGTCATGTTTCTGTTGTTGATCATCCTGTTGATTAGTGTTATGGGGTTCAGTTTGATCGCATCTGCCGTCGAGTATAGACGCACGAAATGTATTCTTCGTAGTCCGTTCTTAATTTGCTATCAGTTGGTGCTGTATAGAAAAACGGTACCGCGTGTCTATTGTATCCCGGTCGTTCACCGTTTGTTTGTTCATCAGCGGTGCTATTTGTGCCATCGGACCTAAGCATCGAAATGTGTGAGATAGTAAATACCGCACAATTTCGATTCCCGATGGGTAGTCCGCGACCATCCTGGGCGGAAATAGCAATCTTTCTGAAGTCGCTGGAGGCTGATTTGCTGCTCATTGAATCAGCATATAAAACGGCAAAGGATCGTTCGTTATTTTTGAAATTTTCATCGTTAGAGGCAATGATGGAAACTTTGAAGAAAAATGCGGGTCCAAAGAAGTTTATGTACGAAAACGGGAAATCCGTAGAAGTGCGAATGTGCATCGCTGGTGCGAATGTTCAATACGTACGGGTGTTTGATTTGCCGCCGGAACTTAGTGATGAGTGCTTATCGCTGGTACTCGGTGAATACGGGAAAATCGATCAGGTGGTTCGTGAGAAGTTCCCTGTGGAATCGGGGCTCGGCCATATTTACAATGGTGTACGAGGCGTTTTCATAGATGTTGAAACGGACATACCGCCAGCCGTCGACGTCGGAATTTGGAAAGGACGAATTTTTCACGATGGATTGAAGAATACCTGCTTCTTGTGCCGGGCAGTAGGCCATCGAAAGGATTCCTGTCCTCAACGGGTAACTCGGAAAGATCAGGCGCAGCAGCAGCGGAAAGTTAGGGAAACCTGCTCCTATGCAGCTATTGTGTCGCAGGGTGCGGTTTCGCCCGAACAGAAGTCAATACCGGAAGATGACATCATTGAAGTCTTGGAAGACCTGCCCTCGGACATAACAGCAGATGCAGAGCAAGTCCAGTCAATCGTTTGTGTTCCCGAAGATGATTCGGAATGGCGCCCGATGACCCAAATGGAAAAGTTGGAAGAAGTAGCCAAAGTGATAAACGAAGCAATGGGAAATCCGACAGCCGATCAGCGCAGGGCTCAATTCGCCGCTTCCGGGACAAGCTCAGGTTCCGGATCACGAGTGCGGAAGAAATGCGCACGAAGAACGCTTTATTAGTATATTTTTCAAATTGTCATTAGAATATAAAACAATTTTGTTAGAATTTCGGCTCCGTAAAGTTTTCTATTAAACAAATGAGCCTACACAAATAAATAATTTGGAAAAAAAATAGTGTTATGGGGTAGTCATTTGCTTGGAGTTTCTCTCTGATCGTCTGGTTCTTCTCCTCCTGTGTTTTGATCGTCGGAAGTTTGTTTACCCTTTCGATGAGGTTGTGTGCAACATTTGTTTTTAGGTTCATTTCACGGCATTTCAGGAAATTTCAGGGGCGTTCCTGGGGTTTCCAAAGAGTTTAAGAGGCGTCCCAGGGCCATCCAGTTGTGTTTAAAAGGCTTCAGGGGTGTTACAGGGGGTTATGGGGGTTTCATCGGCGCTTCGAATTATTTCAAGGTGTCTGCAAATTTCAAGGGATTTCAGGGGCTTCTCAGGTTATAATAGTGGCGTACCAGGGATTTTAAGGGTTTTCCATGGAGTTCCAAGAGTGTACCAGTGGTTTTCAAGGCGTTTCAGAGATTTTCAAAAGAATATTTGCGATGTTCTAAAAGATTTCAGGGGCGGTCCAATAGTGTTCTAGTAAATTTTAAGAGCGTTCCAGGAGTTTCAAGAATGATGCAGGCGGTTGTAGAGCGCTTCAGCGGTGTTGAGGGGTTTTCTAGGCGTTCCAGAAGTGTTCCAGGGCATCTCAGATAGTTTCAGAAGGGTTAGGACGTTCCAAAGAAGCGTTTTAGATGGTTCCGTAAGGTTCCCGAGGCGTTTATGAGATGTTCTACGGTTCTCATGGGGTTTCTGATGTGCTCCATGGGATTTTCCCTCAATCCAACGGAAATCCTTTCGCAACCCTCCTTAAAATTCTCGGAAAGCCTTTATACGCTTCTGAAACATACCTGAAAGCTCCTTAAGCTCTCTAGAAGTCACCGAAAATCACCTCCAAACCTTTCTGAAACTCCCACGAAACTAAAAAAATGTGTTCAATATTTGGAAATTCCAATTTAATGGGAAATGTAAGGAATTACTGGATCTACACGATAACTGAGTCTGCTTCTACTATCGTGGAGTTATGCACGGAAAATACTAAAATTTCAGTACTAATGTTCAATATTTGTCGAATCATCTTAATCATTTTTTTAATACAAAAATGTCTTCATAATAGCAAATAGGCTATGAAACTGTAAAATTTGCCATCTTCCCTATGGGGCCGTTCACAAATTACGTCACGCTTCTAGGGGGGAGGGGGGGGGGGTTGGGTGTTTGGCAGAACGTGACCATCCATATAAAAACTTTTGAGGTCCCATACAAAAAGTGTGACATAGGAGGGGGGGGATGGTGGTTGGAAAAAAAAGTGATTTTTGCGTGACATAATTTGTGCATCACCTCTATTTTGGAAAGGACAGGTTGGAAACATTTTTAATGAAAACTGTTCTTAGATATACCCGATTCTCTTTTCAGTACAGGTGTGGTTTTTGCTATATGTGTCAATTTTCAATGGATTATTATGAAATTTTGTACATATGTAGGCACGATTGGTACTTTCAGTATACAAAGTTTCGTGAGAATAGGTTAAAAATTGACTAAGTTATAGCAAAATAGCGACCCGTGCCCTGGTGTACTCAAGCTTTCGTATTGCGGTTCTGAAAACTTTCCAAACATCCTTACAATACTGGTGGGTCAAGGAAAATCAATAATTATTCTTCAAACTCTAATGAACAGCGAGCGAAAAAATCAATTTAAACTTTTACTTGGTACCACAGCCGAATTGTCAAGACAAATTACAGCGCCAAAAAGTACGTGACAGTAATACGAAGTGATTTTTTGTGACACGTCCTTCTTAGGTTCTCATTTGCCGCGTTACAATATTCAATGCGAAGAAATGGTGCTGGCCGCAAAGTTGTCCCATGTTGTGAATTTTAAGGTGATTCTGTTGATTTTACCTTTATTTCTTTGGGAACATGATACACTCTGATAAAGGACACATATTCGTCTACAGGCTGAGTTGAGAATCTCCCACCATCAAAGCTGAAAGAAAGAAAACGGAACGGCGACACGGAAAAGCCACCAGGAAAGAAAACAGTGCTCTCTTTTATAGTGCACTCATTAACCTTCACACCACCACCGCCACCGTCGCCAATAAACTCACTCCGCGCAGAAGAAAAAGCGACGAACGGACTAGTAACGAGGGTGGGCAATAAGTATGCAGACAGGCAGCAGATTCTTATCCCCGTTCTGCAGCGCAACTGTGTGAGCTGAATCTCGTGAGTTTTTACTCGGTTCCGGTGGCTCACTCCGTTTTTCGCTCAGCTGTGGGTAATTAAGTTTGACATAAATTTCATAATTGGATAAAAATGCAAATTTCGGACGCGCTGCCATCGGAAGAATGACGCACTGTGGATGATGAGCAGCCAGTCAGCGCCTGGACATTAAAAACGCGGGGGATCCTGCGAAAGAGAATGGCAGCATCCACAGCCGACGAGAAATGAGATATGCCTTGTTTGAATGGTTCCTCTGTGGCCAGTTAGACCGATTATCAAGATTAAGCGGAGTGCTACGTGATTCACTTAATCTTAATCGACCAGAGTGATTTTAATAATGTTCCCGTTAACTGGGGTCTTTCGATGAGAAATGCTATTTGGAGAAGAACAGAAAAGGCAACTTGGTACAAAATGAATACTGTGGATTACTCCATGGCGGTGCTAGATACTTCCTCGGTATCTTAGACTCGAACGGCACTACATTAACTTTGGCGGTACTTGTTTTAAAACACTGGTGGCTTTTTTGATAGCCGAGAATCTAATCTCCCTACAATACAAATGCCCTATCGTATGACCTCCATATTCCCCACAAAATCCACGATATTTCTCATTGCAAAAATCCAAATTCGTTGCGTTGTACATATCCAATTTGGAGGCCACCACACACGAGTCATAGGCCTCAGCCGTTTATCGTTCTTCATTGATACACACCAGGTTTCATTGCGGTACGATGGTACAGATTTTCCGTTTGAGAAGAATATTTGGATTTTTAAATCTTGACTAATCTGACTGTTTCTTGATGAATGTCCTAAACTCCTCCGGAACCGCCAAGAAGGCGTTCCTTATCAGGGAGGGGCTGGTGAACATCGCATCCTCAATGTTAGCTCCGTATCCTGCAACAACAAACATCGATGATTCGCTTTGGGAAATCCACCAAGGTAGCATGCTGGCGCTTAGCCATCTTCCCGAGTGGTCCTTACACTTCCTTTGTTCTCGGAAGGCAGGCAGGATCGACACCACGCCTACTTCCAGCTGGACAGCAAGTATCAAAAACTGATACCGCGCACACAGCGCTGCAGTGATTTGACCTTCCCGCAAGTAAGTCCCTTTCATCCAGCACACAAAAGGAAGTGCTGATATGGGGCCTCCACCTGCCCCGACCTTGCCGAGGACCCCTATTTCAATCGCGGGCTTGGATCCAACCCAATAAACCGACGCCACGGCAGCAACGCTACCAGCGTGTACTCCTCGCGGGCATTTAGTCGCTGTTAGGGTCGATTTTGACCGCAGGGCACCGGTATGACTTACTAGCCAACTCAAAACTCTGCAATAGTAACTTAGCAAGGTCTGGTTCGGCACTGCATCCGGACCTGGGGCCTTACCTACGCTAAGCAAGGCCCTTAAGTAATTAATGGACAGCTCCTTGTTGTAGTCGATACTGTAGCGAACCGCCAGGTAAGCGCTGTGAGTGTAGCTATTGTTTATTTATTCTCCACTTCGATAGGACTTCAAAAAGGAACGTCAATTATCGACTCCGCACCGTTCCGACTAAAGGTACTCTTGGTAGCGACGCTAGCCAGATCAACATCTAGTATGGTCAGTGTCTCTAACAGGATCTGATCCCGCTGGTTCGTGAAGCGGATTCCCTATTCCACGGCCCAGGCATTAAAGCCACCCGCTATTACCACCGGCCTTCGTCGTGTTGGCACGGTAGTCATACAGCTCAGCATCTGCGTGAACTGCTCGATCGGCCACCGCGGAGGCGTATAACAGCTACAGAAGAAGACACCATTTAATTTGGTGACCACGAAGCCCCAAGCGAAGCCCTCATAAGTAGTAGACACCAACTCCAATTGCCGTTGCCGGCGGGTACTCGGTATGGGTCCGCTATGATGGCGAACCGCCTGATAAAGCAGTTTGCTGAGCTGCGTCACAGTGGTTCAGATTCAGCTGCGTTACCTGCACTGTGATTTGTTCACTGCGGCTTTCTTGAAGGCCGGGCACCTTGGACCACCCGTTGGATGCTGATTCCAGATACATGAAATAAACCTTTGGAGGCTCGTGGAACGTCAAATGACATACGCACAAGCCTACCTTAATCCTCCCTACTTTTTTACGTCCGCCACAGGTAGCTGAATCAAAGCTACCTGTGTCCCTGAAGGCCCCTTCAGTAGCCTAACGGCTGCACCTCGCGCTGTTGCCGCAGTGCCGTGACGAGCTCTTCCACTTCGGTGACCTCGTCTAGGGTGTAGTATATCAGCACGGTTACGATGATGATGTTTTCAAGGTAGGATATGACGATAGGGGGAGTTAGTTAGTTACGAGGAGATAGGACGTACGAACAGGTGTGTAGGCTGTGTGAAGCGTAGTAGAGTGTTCGAATAAATCTCAGTAAAATACAAACCGTTTGTCTGTGCTTTATTGCATTCATAGGGTTTTTACCTTCAAGGTCACCTCTTGTGTGAGAGCTCTTACCTCTACCCCTTCGCTAAGGACCCCTTCTGTCAAAACTTTTGCAGGTGGCGCCCTTGCGCTCCTTATCGCGCTTTAGCTCTAGGATTATCTCGCCCGTGTGAGTACGTCTGATACTGTGCACGTCGGCTCCAAACACCATGAGCTTGGCATCTCTACGCATCGCCTTCAAGACGTGTGAGTACTTCGACTGTTCGGTCTTGATGACGAGGCGTCGCCTTTTTCGCGCTTGGCACCTACTCTTTTACGCCTTGGTTTAGCGTCCCAAGCTACTTATACCTACAGCTTTGTCTTATTCTTCTTCTGCTCAACCTTAGCCCAAGGGAGGTCCTCCCCTTGGTTCGCATTACTCTGTGGTTGCTGAGGGCCAAGCAACGATTGCAACCCCTTGTTCCCATCCTTCCGGGACGGGCCAGCCTTTCCAGGCCCACCCTTCCCAGCTTTCCGGGACACCTGACTGGGGTCCGACTTGCCGGCACTAATGCCGACCTTCGGGGTTCATCAGTAGGTCGGCTTTAGAGGCACATTCTCCAACCTTCGGGGTTAGTATTCGCCTAGCCTTGCGGGCACCGCCAGACAGCTCCTTACTTACGGCTGCCTCACCCGCTTCTGCGAGTGCTTATTACGAGCAATCGCATCCACCACACCTTGTGGGGACGTCCATAAAGGGAACGTCCATAAATTACGTCACGCAAAAATGCCTATTTTCAACCACCGCCCCCCTCCCCAATGTCTCACTTTTTGTATGCAAGGATGGGAACACTCACTTGGAAAGAGTTACACTCACTTGCAGTTTTCTCAACTCAGAAGCGTGCAATCAAGAAACGATGTATAAACGACTTTTACGTTGTGATTTCGTGTAAAACTTTGCTGAATAGAGTAGGGGTCACACACGCATACCGAAGTCGTGAGGGAGCTACAAAGGCAACTCTCCACGAGGTGAATGCAAATTACACTCACCTCGTGGAGAGTCGCTTTCACAGCTCTATCACGACCTTGGGGTTCGTGTGCGACCCCTACTCTATTCGGGAAAGTTTTAGACGAAATCACAAAGTAAAAGTCGTCCATACATCATTTCTTTATTGCACGCTTCTGAGCTGAGAAAATAGCAAGTGAATGTAATTCGCTGCAAGTGAGTGTTCCCATCCCTGTTTGTATGTGACTTCTGAAATTTTTGTATGGGTCGTCACACTTTGCTGAAACTGCCCTCCCCCCCTAAAAGCGTGACGTAATTTATGGACGTTCCCCTACCTGCGAAAAAGAAGGTCTCCGTCTGGGTAGACTTCGTGACCTTTACTTGCACAGGTTCCACCGCTGCTGCAGTCTTCACGAGTCTCACGTGATCCTGCTTGGTATCATCCATCGGCTTACGAAGTCACAACAGGGCCATTTTCAGGTCTTTACTAATGTTGGACTTCGTGGACGCAAAGTCGATAACCTTGCCAAGCTGCTGCTCAGCCACCTCGATTGCAAGCAGTCCTTCTCTTTTTTGTTGATGACCCTCAACAACCACGGTCCGTCCAGTATTTAGTATTTCCACTAGCCACTTGCCGAGGAGTGGATCGGAGCTCCCATGCTGGAGCTGCGTGCGCAGCTTCCCGCACCTGCTTCCACACTTTTCCTTAACGGAGACCTCGCCAACTCATTCCTAGCGAAGGGGTTAGCATTACCATTACCATTATCGTCAACGTTTTGATTTGATTGTTTATTTGCCTTCATGTTTAAATCCCACGAGTCGGACGGGAAAAGAGGTCCACCACGCCAGAGCCCTGCATTATCGTGGTATGGGACGAAATACTGTGGGGGGTGCCCAGGTACCCCACAGGCAGGATTGGTCAATTCTCGCTCTTGCCTTTGAAAAACACACTGTAGGTTCGAAACTGCCTATATCAACAAGAGATATTAAGACACTGACACCGGCTTTTGTCATGGGTTTTGTATTACTAACTGATAAGGCTTGTCATGCTTTTTCCTTTGACAAGCTTTTCATATTCTACAGAATAAAGTAAAACACAGTAAGCGGTTCAATCAAACTCTAAAGATCAACTCCATATGATTTTAAAATAATGCAATAAATATATAAAACATAAGAGCAGTTTTTATACATTCTACTAAAAAAGCGCAGTCAAAAACTGTAACTCAAACAATGGATACAGCCGCAGTATCGCCTCTCACTTGGCCATGGCATCAACTAAACGAGCATCAGAAATCGGGGCATAAATGAAAATTAATTATCATTGAGCCATGAAACTCATATGTGAACAATTTACTTTTATTGCTTTGTTTCCTCCCAAACACGTTCAATGCTCTATATTCCTGCCATAACTAGGCTGGACTCCCTATGAGCGGATGCGCAAAAACGCTGCTGGCCCAGTAATAATCAACGATTTTGCTCGCTGCCTCCTGTGTGTGTCTGTTGATGAAAACGCGAGCATGGAAAAGTCATGATGCTGCATCAGATAATTTTTTGTTGAATGATCAAACAGATGCAAATTGATTTAAAATGGGTTTTCGTTTCTACTTTTCAGGTTTTTTTTCTGTGAATTTCACAACTGTCCAAAACGTATCGGAGTGATAATGCATTTCCTCGTCATAGAATAGTTTGACATTCTGATAAAAGCAAAGCAAATGAATAAGTAAATCCAATCGCTAAAGAATGGGAGAGCTCGTAATAAGATTGTCATTTATTCTTGGCCGTTTGCTCTTTCACGAGTTTTATGTCAAATTAAGAGCATCGTAGCGTCGGGTTTTCAATGTCTCCGAAGAGAAGGTCGATTAATAATAAATCGGTTGAGCGATGCTGAGAGGTGGATTTACGTTGATTGATTTTTCTTATCCTCCTGATTATGGCGATAAGCCTTTGTAAGCTGTTGTAATTGAGCGCCAAGAAGGAAAAAGTTTGATTTCTTATTTATCTTTTTAAATTACATTTTTGTTTCTGCTGGAAAAAGAATCGGTCACGGCTGAGTTGCAACGAATTGTTTGTGTAATCCACAGCGTATCACATAAAAAAACAACACGTATTCAAGGTGTCGTGCGACCCGAGTCAAGGAAGTATGAAAGATGCTCGATGGTTAAGCCTGTGAGGTACCTGGGCAGTGAGCACCTCTCATAGTAATTTGTTTTTTTTTTTGACACGTTATTGCAGGGTTCCAGTGCGTGTGCAGGGTTCCAGTAAAATAGTGTGCGTGCGTAAGCACAGGGAATCCCATGGCACGGATAAGGTAATGGACGGAGCGTGGTGGTGGTCAACAAGCACTATGGAAGTGGCTGCACCAGAAGAGACATCAACAGGGCTTGCTGTGGCTCAGGAACGATGGCGAGGCGAAATCATGATACTACTTACTTACTTTCAGTCCTGGGCACCCACGGTGGTGCAGAGGGCCGAATTGAAAGAATTCCATCCTGGGCGATTGTCAGCCATCACCTTGACCTGTGGCCAGGTCAAATTTCTGTCGAATTGCTTGATTTCGTTGTTGAGGCTGCGCCGCCATGAGCCTCTGGGTCTGCCTGTTCTGCGATGTCCTGCTGGGCACAAATGCCCCAAATGGAGTGGATGATAACGTGCCTCTGGAGCCGGCCTTCTGATGCACGAATTATATACCGCAGGCATCAATTGATAAAGACCTGCAGCCGTTACGTGTTCTCCCCTGATACGATCGAGATAAAAATTCGGATTTTGGTGCGTCGACTGATCTGGTTGTTTTTCCATACATTTCTTGAACTTGCCAAAGTAGCCCTGGCTTTCTTGATCCATGCACCTATGTCGATCTTGGTGCCGCCATCGGCCACCATTTAACTATCAAGATGTTGGAAGCTTTCAACATTCTCCAGTAATTGCCCAGCTACCGTTAAGCTGGAAGGGTTGACCGTGTTTACATCTAACGATTTGGTCTTGTTGACGTTGATGGTAAGATCTGCCGCTGAGGAGCGATTGGCAAGATCATCGAGCTTGATCTGCATATCAGAGCGCCGTTGAGCTAGGAGAGCAACGTCATCAGCCAGTTCGAGGTGCTCCATGGTAATGGATTGCCACAGCAATCCACGATTTGGTTCACGGTCAATCGCACCAACCAGGATCTTGTCGATTACAATGAGGAATAGTAGCGGTGATAGTATACAATACATCCTCTACATACATACGAAATCATGATAAGATCATTAAAATGGTAAGCAGCAGAGCCCGTGAAGCAAAAGGTACCGAAGTCTACCCAAAAGAAAGCCGATAAAGACGCGATTCGATTTCAGGCTCGAAGCAATCGCAGAAGCGTGCAAAGCAGCCGCCGGTGGCTCACGCAAGGTGAGAAGAATTGTAATTCAGAATCCAAAGGGCACGTTGGCCCGTCAAACGAGCCCCAGCCAGGCCTCTAGTAAAGCTGAAGGAACAGCTAACACACGATCGCATATGCTGTTGAATAGGATGTAAAAGTGAAGGCGATATTCGTGCTCTTGTTGCAAGTTTCCCAGTAGGGGTAGAGCGAAAACCACCGAAGCGAAACACAAAGCAGACACTAAAGGGCCAAGACACCAACGAAATCACAAAACGTGTAGTTCATTTTAACAATTTGTATTGCCAAACATCTTTGCACTCCTCCTTCCTAAACTTCCTACACTCATAGGCCTTTGACTGATTTTTTTAGGTGCTAAACATATTCATTTTCGCTTAAGGCTAATAACGGGTACTCACGGTACCGGAACTAACACCTTCTGGCCGCATCGAATCCCGACAATCGACGCGCCCCTTCGGCAGTGGGACGATCCGTCGCTCGTCCGCTCATGCTGATTTCAGGCTGACCCCCGGTGCCGACCAGGTTCGGAATCTGCTTTGGACGTTCGAATCCGGCGATCGATCCAGAGGTACGAACTCGGTTTGTCGCGGCTACGTCGAAGCTGAAAGACAGTCAATAAGAAAAACCCCTTTAAAAGGGATTTTCCGTTGTTTTGGTTGACGCAGGCGCCAGTGGCGTAGCAAGGGGGGGGGCGGAGGGTGCGGTCCGCACCGGGCCCCCGTATCTAGGGGGCCTCCAAATCAGGGAAGGTCTAGTGTTATAAACCTTCCCTGATTTGGAGGCCCCCTGAATTCGGGGGCCCAGTTTGAATAAAGTTCTGTGATTAGCGAAAGATTCCTACATATAAGTATAAGTTAAATACTTGCCGATCTGCTGATAGGTATGCAGGGGCCTCTTCGTGATTATCAAGAAATTTTGCAATGGGGAACACAGATGGCTATTTTGAAGTTCTATTATTAACAATTATAAATGTACACACCTTATTCATGTAGTTTCATTAGTTTTGTTTAAATTAATTTGATGACTACTCTTTGCACCTGCAGGAGCCTCAAAATACAATAAAAAATGTGTTCGAAATCAAAATTGAATTTTACGATATTCAGTACTGATATGGAAGTATAATTCATGAGCATTATGAAAATGTCCCTGATATCCTAACCACAGAACCAAACATAAGATAGCAGCTGAAATTCAGGGGCCCCATTTATCAAAATTAAGAACTGAACGCATGTTACGTTCTTGAAGGGCTTCTGCGGGAATTCCTTCGGGCAAGAATATATTTTTCGATTTATCAGGCAGTTACTTCAAAGACTTCTACAAAAATTCCTCTATGATTTACTTCAGAACTTTTTTCAAGGATTGCTTAAGAAAACTTTCTAAGCATTGGTTTACGAATACTTACAATGATTGCTTCAGGAACTCCTCCTAACATTTCTTCAAGGATTTATTCAATCACTTATCAAGAAATCCTTCAGGAATTCCATTGAGATTTTTTTGTAAGAATTTCTTCAAGCAGTCGTTCAGAAATACCATTTCGGAACCATTCATAAAGCCATTCAAGGATTATATCATGGAACTCTTCAAGAAATCCTTCAGATGGACCTCAAGGAATTTCTCCAAGAATGATTTTAGAGATTTCTTCAAGAAGGAATCTTGCAGTAGTTCCTCATGGAAAATATATTTGAGATTTTTGAAGCCATGCCCGAATGGATCCTTGAGAGATTTTCCAAAGAAATTTGAATGTATTCCCGAAGGAACTCTTGTAGAAATGTTTGTAGGATTTTTTGTAGAAATTTCTAAAAAAAATCTTTAAGAATCGCCTAGATGAATTCAAAGATGTATTAGGAAAGAATCATTGGGTTGATTTTGGAGGTATATTTGATGATGTTCTGGAATGATTACTACAGTTCTATGAAGTAGTACTACAAGTACTAGGAGTACTATGAGTAATTACTTAAAGGATTCCTGAAAAAAAATCTGTAAGCAAAGGGATTTTTGGAAGAACTAATTATGAAATGCCTAGATAATTTCTCAAGAAATCAATGACGGAAACCCCAAAGAATTCCAAATTCTTTGGTGCAAATAAAAAAAAAAACAATCTTCAAAAGAATTTCCGCAGGAGGCCTTGGGTGAATTTCTGTAAGACCCCCTGAGGAAATTTGTGCAGCAATTCTTTAGGGATGAATGTGTCCATCCTTGTAGGGTTATCTGAAGAAAAACTTCGAGAAATCCATACGTAACTTGAAAAACAAAATCCTTGTTGAAAAGATTAAATTTTTACTGGAATTTCTTAAAAGATTCTTGAACGAATTGTGAAAAAAAAACTTAAAAACATTGCCTAAGGAATCTTTGAATGATTTTCTACAGAAATTATTAGAGGGATTTATGAGGAAATCCCTGCAGGTATGATTACTAAAGAAATGCTTGAACAAATTCATAAGAAATCCTTGAAAGAACTTCCAAGATAAATCGTATGAGGCAGTGCAAAAAGAACCCTTGAAGAAGTTTCTACAAAAATCTTGAAGGAACTCCAAAGTATTCCTCTGAAAAAATGCTGAAGAGAACTTGTGGGAATCGTTTGTGGATATCTTTAAGAAACTCTTTATAGAGTTCTGAAGAAAATCCATCAAGGAATTGAAGAAGAAGTTTCCTAAGAAATCGCTGTTGTCACTTTCGCAGAAAATCTTCGAGGAATTTGTAAAGAAGTCCTTGAAGTATTTCCCAGATGAATCGTAAAAGATATCCAAGAAAGAGTTCTTGGAGCTCCACACTTGAGAAAAAAAGTATTGATGAAATCGTTAGAAACATTTCGTTAGAAGTTTCGTGAAAGAAATCCGGACGAAACTGGTGTAATCGCTAAAGAAACCGTTAAAGGTATCAATAGAAAAAAAGCTGATAAAAACCTTGGAAGAATTCGTAAAGGATCCATTGAGGAATTCCAGTAGAATCTCTTGGAGCAATTCCTGTGAGAATTTTTACATCATTTATTACAATTTTTGAAGAATTTCTTCGGATTTTTTTTTTATCTTTTTCAGTAGTTAATTCGGAAACCCGTGTACAGATTCGTTAAGGAATATCTTTAAACATTAATTTGAGAATCCATTCGGCTATTGCTCTCAAAATTTCCTTTAACGATATATTTGATTAATTGTTAGGCATTTCCTTTGGAAACTTCTTCAACTAATTCTCAGAAATGCTACAAAAATTGCTTCTGATTTTTAATTTTACGAACTTCTATTTTTCTAATTCTAATTTCTTTTTCTACGAAAACTTTGTTGGGAATTCCATCTGCAACTTTTCACTGACTTTTTTTTGACAATTCGTTGGAGAAAACCTCTGGTAATAATTTTCGAAATAACTTTAACACTTTTCTGGAAACTTCTATGCCAATCCCTACGGGAATTGATTGGGTAATTCATTTGGCATTTTTTTTTTCTGGTAATTTATTCGGCGAGTTTTCTGTGAGTTACATGAAAAAAAACCTTTAAATATCTTTTGGCGGTTTTTTTGGCAAATTGTTGGGAAATGCTTTGATTGGATTTGATCCAAAAGTTCCTATAAGAGTATTCTTGGAATTTTCTCTGCAAATGTTTTTGAAAACTATTTCGGCATAAATCTTTTGGAAACTCTTTGACAGAACTTTTTGAAATTCTTTGGGTTTGGAAATTTATTACGGGATTCAGCAATTTCTCTAAAAGTTCTACCAGCAGTCCCTTTGCTCATATACCTGACAATAACTATTGTAATTCTTTCAATAGCACAACGTAACAAAAATTAACTTTTGGTCTGTCTCAAGAGCAAACTCATGTGTCTCTGACAGATTTTGGGCCGCGGTTATGTTAGGTACGATATAAACCACCCTCCAAAAATTGCATGCAAGTTTACATATTAACATAAAATGCTTAAATCTTTCAAATTTGATTTGATAAAACGAAATATTTTGCGTGAGTCGTAAATTTAGATGTCAATTGACCATTTTACCTTTTAATTGCTTGAAAAAAAAAAATCCATGCTTAACGGCTTGCAGTCAAAAAAGCCCAAAATCGCATATTTTGCCCTATAAATTGAGGTTTAGCTCAAAATTGTGGCGTCCTGAAACAAATCTATGCCCGGATTCGGATTCAGCGGCCCAAAACCTGTCGTTTGTAAATTTAAGTGGCAACTTTTAAAAGCTTCTTTGGTAATTCCTCTGTAAATTTCTTCTGATAATTCTTTATTAAATTCCGTCTGTTATTACTTTTGATGTTCTATGAGATACATCTTTGCAAATTAAAAATAAATCCACGAATTTACAACGGAACCGAGAAAAATCTCAAGAGAATTACCAAAAGAATTTCCAAAAAATTATTTAAAATTACCAGAAGAGATCACAAACAATTTCCTAAAAATGTATGAAGAAATTTTTATTGAATTACTAGGAGGAATTTCTGTGAGAATTGAAAGAACTTTTTTTTTGAGTTTCTAAGGTATTCATTGGAGGAATTTATGAATCCTTGAATAGGCTTATTAGAGGAATTTCTAAAAAAAAAAAATCTAGCAAAAACACTCAATGCATCCCCTGGAGGAATTCCTATGGAATTTCTTGGAGGAATATGTGTAAGAATCTCCGGAAAACCCTTGCAGTAGTAATTAAATAAATACATGAAGAAATCCTTGCATAAAAAGACCCCAAAAGATTTCTTGTACAAAATTATTTGTAAAATACCTGGAAAAAACAAAATTTAGGAATGAATGAATGAAATCAATTGAAGAACCTCTAAGAGAATACTTGAATAAAATCTGAACGAATTTTCGGGCAAATCGCAAGAGAATTACTTAAGAAATCTCTGGAAAAAATCCTGAAGGAATTTTGGGAGCAATTTCTAAAGGCTGCCTTAACGGAAATCCTTTAGAATGTTGAATAACCTTAGAACATTTGCTAAATCCTTGGAGATACTTCTGGAGAAGTTATTTGTTTTGATAAGATAGGATATCTGTTTCTTTACTATTTAAAGGGTGATACGGTCAAAATTTGGTCACATAATTTGTTTCATAACAGTCTCAAGTTACACCAAAACAGCTGATTTTTGGACCAGTAATGGTACATTATATGTAGCTTATATCATAAAATTTTCATCAAAATCGGTACAGTATTTGCGGAGATATTGTGAATCCTGAAAACTGCAATTTAAAAATTTTGTACAAGAGGATTAAAAAATAAGAACACATTTCTATTCTTTTATTTATAGAGCCAGAAATACTGAACCAATTTCAATGAAAATTTTTCTGTAAGTAAAGTATACATATCAAAATGTTGTGTCAAAAATTCATTCATTTTGATCCAGCCGTTACAAAGTTATATTTGTTTAGGTGGTCAAATTTTGTCAAATTTTTTCAAGTCAAGTCAAATTTTGGTCACACAATTTTTTTCATAACTTTAGATTGCGTACACCAAAACAGCTGATTTTTGGATCAGTAATGGTACATTATATGTAGCTTGTACCATGAAATTTTCATCAAAATCGGTCTAGTATTTGCGGAGATATTGTTGAACCTTGAGATCTGCAATTTTAAAATTTTGTGCAAGGAGGATTCACACATATTTACTGTTTTATTTATAGAGCCAGAGATACTTAACCGATTTCAATGAAAATTTTTCTGTATGTGAAGTATGCATATCAAAATGTTGTGTGAAAATTTCATTCAATTTGATCCATCCGTTACAAAGTTATATTTGCTTAAGTGGCACCCGGTCAGTTTTTTTCATATTCAAACTGCAACAACTTTGAAAGTGTTCATACAAAATGGCTCAAAATTTTACTAAGAATTTATTTTCATAATAGTACTATACTGTAAAATTTTGATAAAAATCGGAGCAGTATTGGTAGTTCTATAATCAAAATTGTGCTTTACTAACCTTAAATTTCCGAAAATTTACTATGGAGCGCCTTTGTACAAAATTTTAAAAAGGTAGGTCGATGGTTTTATCTTTATATCAACCAATACTCAATCGATTTTGATGAAAATTTTATGGTATAAGCTACATATAATGTAGCATTACTGGTCCAAAAATCAGCTGTTTTGATGTACGCAGTCTAAAGTTATGAAAAAAATTGTGTGACCAAATTTTGACCGTATCACCCTTTAGCTATTTACGATGCCATTTTTATCCCACTCAAAACAATGGAATGAAGCGTTTTTGTTCTGTTTCTTATTTTTGTATATTTGTTAGAAGTGAGCACGGATTATATAAAAAATAACGTAATAATTCTGGAGGAATCAATCATAAATTCTGGAGAAATAGATTTTTTTTGAATAGTGCCCAGAAGAATACTAGCAAAAATTCCTGAAGGAACTCTTGAGAAAACTCCTAGAGTTGATGGATATTGAAAAATTCGTTAGAGGAAGTCCAGAAGGATTTTTCGAAAGAAATCCCACAGAACTCCTACAGAAGTCCATCTAAAAATTTAATTTAATTAATTTAATTTAATTAATTGAATTTCTTCAGTAGGAATCCTTGGAGATTTTGTTTAATTAATGGAGAAATCCTATGATGTAGTTAGTAAAACCTTAGAGAAACTTCTTGCAGAATCCTTGAAGATTTTTTTTTTGAAAAGGGATTTTTTGCTGGGATTTCTGAAGTAATCTTAGGAAGTAATTCTTAAGAAATCTTTAAAAGGACACTAAGATAAGTGATGAATGCTTGAGGAAATTCCAAGTTTAATTATTGGAGAAATATCTAAAAGAGTTATTTGAGGGAAGAATTGAGAAATACTTGAAGAATCTATGGAAAATCACCAAAGGAATATTAAGAGGATTATCTGAAAGAAACGGAAGAATGTATAAAGAAACCCTAGAAGGGCTTCTCTTCCTCTGAGGGAATCCCGGTGTAATTTCTTGGAAGAACATCTGGTTCTAAATGAATCATTGATGATTTTTTTTCTGGAATTTTGAAAGAATTCTTTAGATAATCTTCTAGATGAATCCTCAGAATATAATTGATAGATTCTTGAACCAATATTTCGAGAAATACTCGATGAAGCCTTTGCAAGAATCTTTTGAATTACTCTGTAGTATTTTGAAAACATTCCTGCATGTCTGAGGTGAACCAGCCAAGGGACTGAAAGCCTCATTAATAAGGCTAATTATAATAATATCATTCCTGAAGGAGTGCTTTTAGAGGAATACTGAATGATATCCTTGCATTTACAACTTAAAAATGTCTTGAATACAAATTATTCTTCAAGAAAAAATTCTTAAAGAAAAAAGTAAAGCAATCTTTGAAAGCGTTTATAAATGATTATTTGGTGCAATTTCTCAATAAATTGTTAAAACATTTTCAGCATAATTCTTATAAAAAAATCTCGCGCTCCCGAAAAAAAATCATAAAAGAAAACAGAAAATAAGATAAGATAGATAATTTTTAACCTTCCGTTGGCCATCACTGCCAGCATCACTAGAATACTGAGTACAAAAAGCGAGGTTTTTTCAAAGTTTTGTACAAAATATAACAGTGAGATTATTCGACAGTTATATGTGTAGATTTATCATTGTAAAATATGTACATATTATGTAATTTTCATGGGGGCCAACCAATTTGCTTCCGCACCGGGCCCCCAAATTCCTAGCTACGCCACTGGCAGGCGCTACCTTCGATCGTCGTCTCTCGTACGAGAAGGTAGCGTATCGCCCGATTTCGTGCGAATTTTGCTCCTCGGTCCGGGCGAGCCGTAACCGATGATGGTTTTCTGATTGACGATGGTTGCCTTTCCGATTTGATCGCTCTCGTGATTCGTCGATGAACCTTTGCCTCGTCCTGACTCCGATCCGAGAAGCGAACACTCCGACACTACCGTTCAGATCGCTGTTGTTCTGTCACCCAACAGGACTCGTTCTCGGGCGCACTGGTGTCTTCGTGTGCTCTACATCAGCGGCTACCAACTCGTGATTTTCTGTTATTTCTGGTGGACCCGATTCCTTCCCGGCAGCACGCGCTCTGAACGTGTTCCTATTTGGCCACTGCTACCAGCCGATGATGTCGGATGGGATAACCTCGTGGAGACTGAATCGGGGAGCGTACCTTTTCCGTTCGTCGGCCGGTCGAACTCCGATCGTTTTCTCGGTGTAATGCTCTGCGGAGCACGGCCTCCTGGCTAACAGCACCAGTTCCTGATAAATCTCCGCACGTGGTTCCCCCTTGAATCGGCGTGTCCTCTTCACGGGCGTATGTTTGACGTAGAGATCAATCTACACCGTCCCGGAAATGACCTGGCTGCACACGAGAATGGTGTTCTTCCTTTTAATCGTCAAAGGCGCTCTCGTTTCGCCCACCTCCGACGAAGATAAAAAATTTTCACACGCGGCGCGTTTCTGAGCACACTTTTTACGATGGCGGTCGATTTGGAATGAGACGTTTGCCAGTTCACTCTTACGAGACCAAGGCTTGGGTGCTGAGAATGTCTGTGTGCAGTCCGCATGTGGGAAGCACACAACGAATGACAGCTGCGTGGTTGTCGGACTCCGCTTGTCGGCATAATGCTTGGGGTGATTCGAATTGGCCGTTAGTGCTCGAACTTGCACGGCGCGAGTAATGATAGCTTACATGTTGTTTTATATTTACATGGCAAAATACTACTAGTCTAGGATTTTTGCAATAACACCTTTACAAATCAAACTTACACGTAACACTCTTTACACGCAGTTGAATGGAAGTATGTACGTATATGGCCTCCACTTTATCATCCTATTCTACATCATATAGGACTTCGTGTTGGCCGAAACGTTGTTCTCCACCATCAGTGCTGCCTTCTCCAACGTACGGCCGACCGTGGCAGTTAGCGACCCATAGTAATCTGCATCGTTATGGTTGAACCGTGGCAGATGCGATGTTACGCGCGACATCCCTTCTACACCCTCTGCGTTCAGGTACGGGCTTAAGTTGTGCAGGCTACTGCTCTCCTTCTTTTGCTGCTGCTGCTGCTGCCACTGCTGCTGGTACGACTGCTTCTGGTTTTTTGTCAAGGTAAAAACTTCTTCCGCGAAGTAATCGGCCTGGGCCGACCTCCACAAATTCTTCTCCGTTTTTTGATACTCTTCTCGCTTCAACGGCACCAGCTTCTTTCGTGCGATCTTCTTCATAATACAGCTTATCCTTGCAGTGGTCGATACGGCCCCAATCTCCTGCCCATCTCGTTTCCTTCTACGGTTCGATGCAAGATAGTAGACGCACGCTACCGCCCGAACTGAAACCTTCCAACTGTACTTCGGTGCGTTGACTGCAATCCCGTGAAACTGTTGACACGCACAGGTGTCCTTGCTAGCGTTCGGTATCACTGCTACTTGCTCCTGCCAAAACTCCTCCGTCTGGTACAGAAACTCTGAGCCACGTTGTACTTAATCGGTACCCATCTTTACTCTATGAGCCTCGTTAGACTGCGGATCTCGGCGATATAGAAGGCCACGAACTGTTTATATTAACGGTTTTCGGAGTGGATTCACGGCACGGTCTTCGAGTCAGACCATATAAAATGCTGCTTCACCTCCAACGAAATTGTCTCGTCGGCGGAGTTAGCCAGCGCTCCTAACACAGCAGCTTGCAGCTCCAGTCGTGGAGTGGACATGTACTGCAGCGAACGTAGGACCTCGGACCGGCGACTGTCTCGATGCCGATGTACACTACGGCACTGTACACTTCCTGGTCTGAGTCTACGAAAACGTGTAGTTGAATGCTACGGAAATATTAGCAGGGAACGTGAACATCTGGATCCAGTTGCTATTCTTCGCCTACCTCGTTTGGCTGACGATGTTCAACGGAACGTGCCACACTTTGCTGCACTCTAACGCTAGCTGCTTCGACGCTGTCACTTCATACGCGTAGTATTCGCCGAGATTATCAGCAATCATGGAGCGGATTTTAGTATCGACCTTGGGATCCTCCCCAAGGTCTTCGTCTAGAAACGCGATAGTGTACACGGAATATTTGCCGCAGTGCAGAGTGGTGGGTACCATCCAGAAAATCACGGTTGGAGTTGACTGCGCAGAGTGAACGTTGCAGTTCACTCTCTGAACTGGAACCTCCGAAACCTCTCGCAGTTCCGAATCCAGTGATCCACTCTGCCACAAATCCCGCAGGGCATCAGCTCCCTCCTGGATAAACTTGAACTCCTACTCTAATTCACGTCGTGCAAATGCTCGTAGCCGTCGTGCGTTCTGCTTGTCGATCCTCTCTTCGATCGGGATTTAGCATGGGGTTTACCAGGTGCGTCGTTAGCCCGTACGCTTCTAGGTGATCGGCGAGCTGCTGATCTATCACTCCGAAACTAATGAAACTCCCCCGCCAATCCGCTTTTGGTGGCCCCGCGTTGCAAACCTTCGACAACAGCATGTCAACCTTTCAGGACGCGCGTCATCAAGCAACACAAACTGCACCGCGCTAGCGCTGTATATGACGAGCAAGGTTTTTTGATAGTGTTGTACTTTTTACAGCAGCGCGCGTCCTGAAGGGTTAAGAAGTAGCTCTGGCCAGCCGTACAGTATGCTCAGTATTTTGATAATCTTCGGGACGGACTTCAGCAGAATTAGTCTGCTCCTTACCGCATCCAGGATCTCTCCTTTCAGGCACATCTGAAGCCATGTTCTCCACGTCGAAAAAGCCGCACGCCTTCGTTGACGTCTCCATCCTGCCAGAAAACGATGGCAACTTCCTGGACAGGATGTGCCATCTGCGCCTTCATCGGTTCTCCCTGCCGATTCTTCCGCCCATCCTTGTCTTTTCCGCTGTTCCGACGAGACTTTTCTTCCTTTTCCTTTTCTTCGGCACTTTCCGAGGTCCGCGTCCATTGCACCCGCTTTTCCAGGCTTTTCATTGCTCAAATTTTTCTTCTACTTTCGTCATCTTCCATGATCCGCTTTACTTCCGAGCTTTCCACTCTACCGCCTCTGAAAGCTTTTCACTTCGGCCGTTCCTGTATTTCACTATCACTTCAACTGCTTTAGCTTCTTTTCCATCTTCGTCCGCATTTGCTCGAGTTTCCTCTGATGGGCTTCTTCTCCGGCGATTTCTTCTCCATCTGCGCCTGTTCGAACTCAAGTTCCATCTCCCGCTTCTCTTTCTCCAGCTGCTGGTGCACCCTGAACAGCTCCTGCTTCATCTCCAGACGTTTTCGGTGCAAAATCTTCTCCTTCTCCATTTTCCGCTTCTGCTTTGTCTTCTCCGCTTAGAATCTTTCAGTCCCTCTTGCACTTCAGCAGAAAGGACACCTATTACTATCACTTCCGATACACGCCTTGACACCTGATGTGACATAGCCGAAGTGGATACCAGCGCTGGCAGTGGTCACAAAATACCTTTTGAAATTCCTCACCCTGTTACAACCAAAGTGCTGCTGTGGAAATTCGGTTTTATTAGTGTTGTCCGATTTTGAACACGTAGAATTGTTCGTCGGTTTCGTAGATGCGATGCGAGCTTACTTCTTGACTTACACAACACAAGAGGCTGGCTGCATGTGGTTGCGAAGGTGCATGTGCGGGAGAGAGAAGAGAAACATTGACGTAACTGACTGCGTCTTGTCATCAGGCTCTTCGGTGAGTAAACGGATAGGACCTTTTGTGGGGAGGTTCAACTGCAGTGCACACAGTATTAGTTCATGCAGCGAAAATTTAGGCGTGGTGTCGACCCTACTTCGTCTTTCGTAGACGTAGGATAACTTAGAAAGCTGTCAATGCGTTAGCGTCATATCTTGGTCTCCTTCTAATAGGGGGTGATACACAAATTATGTCACGCAAATATCGACCATTTTCAACCCCCCCTCCTCCCTATGTCACACTTTTTGTATGAGACCTCAAATATTTTTGTATGGGTCGTCACGTTATGCAAAACTCCCCCTCCCCCCTAAAAGCGTGACGTAATTTGTGCATGGCCCCTAGAGCAAGTCAGTAGCTGATAGCTGAAAAGATGATGAAAAAAATGAGCTCAACGACGTGTACGGTTAAGGGATGGGTCGGATCAGTCTCTTATCCTTCGTTAGAATCTGAGGAGGTTTTAGTCCCCCAGTACCGTAAACCGGGGTCAAATTGATCAGCGGGGTGAAATTGATCACTCGGGTACTACATTGTAATTTCATACTAGGAACTCTTAAGCGTCGTAATGATCTTAAAATTTTTACGTCATCTGATTCGTAGATGTCTAGAGATGAGTGTAGACTTTTAATTTTTTAGAAAAAGTTAGTTTTGCCTTATTTTTTCAAGGAATTTGCAATGTATTTCTCATTTAGCTGAAATCATTGCTACTAAACAATCAATTGCTAACAGGACTTCCCGTAAATTCTCTGTTTTAACATTTTTGTGGAGCCTAGGTTGGGATTTTGTGCAGCTAATCAGAACATGAAATAGCTATAAAAAGTTCATTTTATGAAGAAATAGTCATTTATTGTGATAGAAATCACTTATTTCATATGAAATTGCCTACCTTTAGGCGTTTAAGGGGAAATTTCAAAATTTAATTATGCATTTAAAGTATTAAATTCACTAGTTGTAAGATTTTAGACACGTTATTCGGTTTTAGAAGAGCAAAATTAAGCGGAGAAGGAAATTTTCCTTTCCAACCGATGCTTAATTGTATACTGATCAATTTCGCCCCAAAGTGGCATTTCCAATATTTTGATATTTGAAGTTATTTAACTTAAAGTTTAAATTTGTTGAACAAAATTCTATCACATGGTTCAATGGAGATCCACAGGGTACTGGTTTTACAGAAATTCTTTTGGCATTATTTGAACAGGCACTGATGTTATTCGCAGAAGTTGTTTTAAAGTGATCAATTTGACCCCGGATTACGGTATCTGAGCTCAATTTCAGGTGTCTGTAGAACAGCTTCCTCCCATAGCTTCTAGAAGAAGAACAACATTAACAACAGTACAAAGCACTCAAAATATTTTTATACCGTCTACCCCCGTTGGTTTGACCTCATCTAATCTGAACACTTTTTAATTTGACCCCCTCTAATCTGCACATCGTTCAAACTAAAAATGGTTCAAACGTCATTCTGCTCATGGAACGGGGTGAAACGGAACGCAGAATCAAAACAAAACAGCAAAAAGAGTCACCATCAGTGTGTGTTTCGATGCTCACAGGGTTACTAGAAGTTCAAATTAAAAAATGAACCCCGTTGGTTTGCATGAGGTGTCGTTCAAACCAACGGGGGTAGACGGTATGCCTTTTAGCAAGTTTCTTCTTGATAAATTACCCAAGCAAACACTGCATTCAAAAGAAACGTTCAATGCAAAAGAAAATCGAGCATCACATTGAATGCAAAAGTTAATAAACCACTAAAATTCTTATCATTTCGCAAACATTTGTACGGAGAAATAAATGACATGACAGAGAGCATGAGCTCAAAAAGACTTCCTTTTATCCTCGAACCTGAAAAAGTCCTAATGTCATGACCATAAATTATACGCTTTCTGGTTCACTTAGCTGCACAAGCGGCACAGAAGCATACTATGGAAAGGGACGCATTTGGTCCTCAATCGTCATCGTTCCCTACCAAAAGGCTGTTCGGCAAGCGTGAAGAAAAACCAGCCTGAGCGTGTACCGGCAAAGTTCCGACCGAAGAAAATGTGGGAAAATCAACAAATGGTTTTTTGACTAGTTTTATTGAATCGCTTTTTAAAGGAATCGAATTTATAGTATAACGTTCACCGACGCAAAGCATGACTGTTTAGATTTTTTCATCTCATCTTTTCCAGAAGCTCGAAAGAACCATGTACCTACATGGAAAAAGTGAAAAGTCACCTAAAGCACTCAGCGAGACCAAGGGAACTTCTAACACTGGTCTTATGATGTCGAGAACTACCTACCTTTGGTAATCCATTGAATAAGGAGAACAATTTGCCACCACTTAAATCCAATCTGCTCTTTAGTCCATTTATCCGTGTACTTTCATCGTACATCCCCGATTCGTCCGTCCGCACTTCTCCGGTTTCATGGTGGCAATAAGCGCAAGCTTCTCGTCGTCGTCACCCACCACCGTTGAATGTCGGGTGAAAATGATAAACCCCGGGGAGAGTCCACCATCAACAGTTAGCCCGTCTTGCCGCAAAAGCGGAAAGGGACTCTACCAGACGCGCAGACGGTTTGCCGGTTGGTGTGTTCTTAACGAAGGATGGGATCTGGAGGACCATAAATTTGTACTACAGCATAAAAGAGCACGGGGAGCACGCTGGCATAAAATTTAATTTAATTTTAGAAATTTCCATAAAATTCAGATTTTATAACGCACTACCATGGGCATGTAAGTAAACGGTGCTATGGTACTCAGATCACTTTGACGTGTGGTGGATTAATTCATTGATGTTCTGTTGAAAAATTCAAATGCATCCGTACACATAGCGAATCTGCAAAGGTCAGACAGGTGGAGAATGCGTCAAAAAAAAAAAAACAAAGTACATTAGGTGAAACCGGTCTCTACAGGATTCGTCTAGAAAGTAACGTTGAGAAAGTATCATGACGGTGATACCATAGACTTAATACTAAGACATAAATGTCAGGAACAAATTCAGTTCGATTTCTGACGCCAGTTTTCCCCCCATGTTTCCCCCAGTAAAATCGCCCAATACTGGTTTTCTTAAAGCAACGCTTTCAATGTCAGTTGGCTCCGCCCGTTTTCATCAAAGCAAGACTGAGTTCGCCAATTTAGGGTCTGTTCCAATTGGCGAATTAGAATTAATTTTTACTTAAATTTGACAGTTCGACACTTAAACTTGACAATTCTCCTAAGGAAATAATTATCGAACTGTCAAGTTTAAGTGAAAATTAATTTTAATTCTCCAATTGGAACAGACCCTTAGTGACCATGACAACGGGAAAGATTGCCCAATGACGCAGTGTCAACTGACAGATTGATTTTTATACATATTTAGGAACACCATATCTTCAAGCGTTGATATCCGTGTGGGTTAAGGCGAAACTGGAAGCATTTTCTCATTTTTTCGGTTTTTGGTTTTTTTATTAAGTAACGAAGCAATATTTTCAAAATCGGTTTTCGTGCACATGTAGAGTATGGATCAAGGTATCTTCTGGATTTTTTCGAGGTGGAAAATGCTTTCCATTTTTGCAGAAACCATTTTTTTGTGAAATTTCGTTCAAAAATGGTTTCTGCAAAAAAGAAAAACATTTTCCACTACAAAAAAAAAAAAATCAGAAGATACCTTGATCCATACTCTACATGTGCACGAAAACCAATTTTGAAAATATTGCTTCGTTATTTAATAAAAAAATCAAAAACCAAAAAGTGAGGAAATGCTTCCAGTTTCGCCTTAAACAAGAGTTCAGTGATCTCGACGTTTATGGTTCGATTCCAGTCTGCATAGTTGTACAATCTTTTTGCACGGATCATTTTGATAAGTTGTCTTCTCCTTATGGAATTCATAGACATAGGTAGACGATTTATGATATTTTTTTAAATTTTGGATATACTCCGATAATTTACTTCGCTAATTGTAACATAGGGTCCACGCAGGGGTCCACGGCTAGCGACGGTAATGGACGGATATAAGCGGATTTTTTTTGGTTAGAAAATGAAATGTCATCCCCCCTGGAACAGCCACACATGCCCGCTGGTTCCCGTTGGCCGAGTGCCGGTCCAAACCCACCGATCCCGAGCTGCCTCGGCGAAAAGATTCCAACCACAACGTAGTGTGGGTTAAGCCGTAAGGGCCAATGTTAACAAGAAAAGTCTGCAGCGCAATAAGCACCAATAAAAATGTCAAATCCACACTCACACACCACACTAAGAGTTTAATAAATGTTTGAGAATATGAACCATCTTAGTAGTATGTATACATGTATAGGCCGAGATGCTGGTCATGAGTTCGAAAGCTCTGATGTTACTGAGCTTGCCCGGGAGTAATTGGGAGCCGCTGTGGCTAAGAAGCAGCCTTGTAAATTTCGGGATCGACAGTGGTCTAATCATTTTGGGCCAACGGGATTTTCCTCTCGGATAATGTGTTTCACGAGAACTTCCGGGGGTAGCGGTAGAACGAGATTGACCTTTAGGAACCCACTTAAATGTGATGCCCACAGGAAAAAAATAACAAAACCCGCAGCAGCAAGTTTCTTATAAAAAAACAAAAGAAGATAAATGTTGTTTTTTTTCCTGGAATGTGTCAATAAATGAGCCTCTGCACAACTTTGCCCTGTCCTGCTCACTCCCACAGAAAATTTGAAAACAGCGCGTACAGTAAAAGTCACATTTGACTTTTACTGTGCGAACTGTTTTCAAGTTTTCTGTGTGAGTGAGCAGTACGCCAGATTCGTGCAGAGGCTCATAATCGTTTTTTTTTTCTTGTTGTCATGGTCACTAGATTTGTGGACTCAGTATTGCTTCGATAAAGATGGGCGGAGCAAACTGACATTGAAAGCGTGGCGCCAGAAACACCAGTATTGGGAGAACTTACTGGGGGAACGACTGGCGTCACAACAAATTCTCCAGTTTCATATTGATTGTTGGTGATACCTTCCTTACATCTTGGCTAACAGATTTTTCAAATGTTCGCCGAATATGACCAAAATGCTCATGGTGTACACTCTACGCTCACAAACCGTATTCGATGTCAATACTTACTTGATATGGGCTACAACTCGTAGCGGTGAGCCTACGCTTGATGAAGCATGGTCTCGGTCCTGCGCCAAGCGCTTCCAGTTGCCCTGGAAGTTTAGAGTCCTTAGGTTCTCCTCAATTGCAAAAAGCCAACGTGTGCGAGGCCTACTACGAAGCCGACGTTCATCGTTCTGTGCTAAGTATTATCTTAGCTTGTCGTCATCCGATGCCGCCCTCCAGAATATCGCCGAGTATTGTTCGCAGCACTTTACGTTCGAAGACTCCAAAGGCTTTCCGATAAGCATCACTCAACGTCCACGATTCATGGCCACATAAAGCGCCCGGAAGAAATAGAGTCTCGTGCAACGTCAGTTTTGTCTTCGTTTACAGCCTACGGAACTTCAGAACTGGTTTTGCAGACCGAAAAAAAGCCCGATTTGCAGCCGCATTACGTCTTATCATCTTTCGGATAGAATTAACGCGTCACTAGAGTGCCAAGACATTCATTCACCAACTTTTGACAACCTAGCACCACTTCGTTACTGCTACCGTGGCCGGACCGACGTCGACAACCAGCAACCATGTTCTTGGTCTTTGTGGAGTAAGTCCAATTCTTGCAGTTTTTCTCTAAAAATGTATGAACGCCTCTTCCACGGCCCGACGGTCAATCCCGATGTTGTCGATGTCGTAATGAATAATCAAGGAATAAGAACCGAGCCCAACAGTAACGACCCCAGTGATCAAAGAGGGCTTACAATTGTAAGCTCGGTACGTGCAAATTCCTCAGTTTCATCGGGAGCGCCTGCATAATTACCGATGTACTGAAGGATCGTGGGTACGGTATTGTAGTGCTGTAGGAGGTGTGTTGGACAGGGTCAACGGTGCGAACGTTTTGAGGAAATCATGCCATTCACCAGAGCTGCGATAACACATGCGAGCTGGGAACAGCTTTCATTGTGATGGGCGATATGTGAAGGCGCGTCGCCTGATCAACGAAAGAATTGGAAAATTAAGCGCCCACTAGTTGACGATCGAAAACGACCTACGCCTCTAAGAACATGGACATACGGAGCACATACTTCCAGAATAGTGTCCCTTATCGTTACTCATGGAGATCAGCACAGCATACGGAATCTCATATCAACCACGTATTGCTTGACGGAAAACAATGGTTTGACAATAGAGTGTCCATTTCCCGGGCATTTTTCTTGTCCCGGGATTCGGGATAAAAATTGTAGCATATCCCGGGAAATCCCGGGATCCCGGGATTTTTAGGAAATACAGATTTCAGTGTTGTTGTTGTTTATTTAACTTATAATTTTGAAAGAGGGAAAAGCCCCTTTGAGTGATTTCCTTGCACAGATTTCAGTGGAAATTGAGATGAATTTCAAATAAAACACCATTTGTCAGCTATTGTCTATCCATTTTGTTGAATATGGAGGAAAACTATTGTTACAGTAGTCACTCATAAAACAGCTTTTTTAGTTTCAGAAATCCTATAAATAATAGGGACCCCAAACTAAATTGCAATATGCTGCTGGAGAGCTAGCAGTACTTTTTTGATTAGTTGCAAAATATGAATGCAATTTGCCCAAAATTCTTTTAGCATATGTAGATATTGTTTGATATAACTCTTGACTGAGCTTCTAAAGAGGCGAACATGTTTCTATAAACTAGGTATTGTCTCGATGATTTGGATAACCAAACAATACATGCCCACACAAAGTTCAATAATTATCGAGTGAGTAAAATTTTTGTTTACTTGATTGTTACGGAGGATTTCGTGATTTTGTGATGCAATTATAGAAGTCGTCAAGAGAATGTGTTGTTAACAAAAACTGAATCGTCCTCTTGCAGGCTCCATCAAGAATTTTTAAAATGTAACGCCAATAATGGGCATAAAACCATGCATTCCGGGATTCCCGGGAACTCCGGGAAATCAAATATTGAATCCCGGGATACGGGAAATCCCGAAATTCCCTTAATCCCGGGAATTCTTGTCCCGGGACGACCCGGGATGGACACTCTATTTGACAATGAGTGTAGAGAGCTTTCGGAAAGGAAGAACAGAGCGGGAACGGTTATGTTGCAGCACGGGACTCGGTAAAACGTGGAATGATATAAAAGTACGCGGAAACAGCAGATCCGCCTCTTCCGGGAGAAAAGCTGCGTTGGGAAGAACCGGAGTGCGAACAAATGGAATTGCTGTACCGTTCATAAGAAACACGGAAGCTCTATCAGAAGCTCAACGCATTCCGCAAAGGCTTCGTGCCGCGAGCCGAAATATGCAAGGATAAGCACGGAAGCATCTTGGCGGACAGACGTGAGGTGAACGAAAGATGGTAGCAGCTGTATGGTACGGGAAGCGCAGACATGGAGGACCAAGGCAGCAGAAGAAATGACTACGTCAGAGCAGCAGGAATGAACAACGAGTCAACTCCCACGTTCAGGGATGTTAAGGATGCTATCCAACAGATCAACAACAATAAGTCTGCTGCTTTGGATGGTATTGTAGCGGACCTCATCAAAATTGGCCTGGAAAAGTTGGTCACCTGCCTGCACCAACTAATAGTTCGGATCTAGGAGTGGCATACATTTCCCAAATGGAGGAGAACGTGCCTCTGGAGCCGACCTATTTTTGGATCTGGGAGACCGAACAGCTAGCGGAGAAGAGGAAGGAAGGGGTCATTTACCCTATCTACAAGAAAGATGACAAGTTTAAGTGTTTTTATAGGATTAGAAAACCTGCTGATCAGATACCCAAGAGGTGATTCCTCAGGCTATGTAGGGATCGACTAACTAAAAACTCATTCTCTCTCTTCCTTACCTACGCGGTTAGCCCGTTAGGGATGACTTCGAGAAGGGGGGAGGGTTTTTTTTCCTTCTAAACCATAGGGGGATAAATCTGCTCATCAGACACCCTTACAGGAAGATTAGGGTAGTGTGGGGTTAAGGCCGTCTTCTACAACACTAGTAGAAGCCAGGACTACTCTCTCCTCGACCCACTAAAACACATTCCTATGGCCGCCAAACCCTACGTCTCTCCGGAACCACCAAGAAGGTATTGCTTCAGAGAGGGGCTAGTGCAAATCGCACCCTCAAGGTAAGCTGCCGTAGCCTAGCAGCAACGAACATCGATGACTCGCTCTGGAGAGTCCATCACGGTAGCATGCTGGCGCTTAGCCAGTTTCCCGAGTGGTCCTCGCCACTCCCTTTGTCCTCAAAAGGCGGGCAGGGTCAACCCCGCCCGCGCCCTACTGCTGAGCGGACATCAAGAACTGATGCCCACATGCAACCCGATCTGACCTGCCCGTAAGGAAGGGTATCACCACCCTTCAGGCCCTATCAGATGCATCCGAAGGTTGCAGACAGCAGGGTCTCACCTACCCCGACCCTTGCCGGGGTCCCTTTTTAAACCGCGGGCTCAGATCCAACCCAGTAGACTGACGCCACGACAGCACCGCTACCGGGACTTCCTCTTCGCGGCCACTTAATCGCTGTAAGGGTCGATCTCGACCGCAGGGCACCGGTATGACCTACGAAGCCGACTTCGAACCCCCGGACCACCTCTTGTACTGCATCTGGACTAGTCATTCTCTGAGTCCACGCGCCACCTCCTCTGTAGCTCCCAGACGATATGGGTGATAGCCGTTGAAACGGCATTCCAGCTAATCTCACCCCTACACATTCTCTGGACCAAGTTGTCCGGAGTTGTGTCCTCCCCGCATGTGGCAAGCATGCGGTCACGCATTGTGCGAAAACGCGGGCACACGAACAAAACGTGTTCCGCCGTTTCCTCTAAACCATTGCACACTGGGCATTCGGGAGAATCCGAATGCCCGAAACGGTGTAGATACTGTCGGAAGCAACTATGACCTGTAAGGACCTGTGTCAGGTGGAATGTAACTTCCCCATGGCGCCTATTAATCCAAATATCTACCCTCGGTATCAACCTATGTGTCCACCTTCCTTTGGTGGAACTGTCCCACGCGCGCTGCCATTTGACCATAGAGGCCATCCTGACAGTCCTGCGTATGCCTCTTGTGCCGCGCATTTCGAAGCACTTCATGTCCTCACTGATAAGAATGCTGATAGGCACCATACCAGTAATGACGCAGAGAGCGTCGTGTGACACGGTACGGTATGCGCTCGCAACCCTCAGGCACATAAACCTCTAAGTACATTCCAGCTTCCATCGGTAGCATTCAGTACTTAGCGCGGTACCCCACGCCGGGCCGCCATACCTAAGTATGGACGTAGCAACACTAGCCAGAAGCTTGCGCTTACTGGCGTACACCGCTGAGCTATTGGACATCATCCGGGACAGTGCCGCAATAGCTGTGGAGGCTCTTTTACAGGCATAATCGACGTGGCTACCGAAGGTAAGCTTGTCGTCGATCATCACGCCCAAGTGTTTGACAGAGCGCTTAGACATGATAGTGCACTCTCCTACACTGATCTCCGTCTGCTGCGCCGATTGCATGTTGTTAACAACCGTCACCTCTGTCTTGTGGTGAGCCAGCTCCAGTTTCCTGGACCGCATCCACGCCTCCACAACCTTGATCGAGTGGTTGGCAGTCAACTTTACCTCCTCGATCGTTTCACCGTAGACTTCGAGCGTAATATCGTCGGCAAATCCAACAATCACCACTCCCACTGGGTACTCTAACCTCAACACCTCGTCGTACATGACATTCCATAACACCGGACCCAGGATGGAACCTTGCGGGACTCCTGAGGTTATGTGAAATCACTTCCGACCCACCTCCGTGTCGTAAACTAGTACGCGATTCTGGAAGTAGCTTCCGAGAATCTTGTACAAGTACTCCGGTATCCCCAGACGCAGGAGCGCATCGGCAATAGCAGCCCAACTGGCGCTATTAAATGCATTCCTTACATCCAGAGTCACTACCCCGCAGAAGCGAATTCCCCTCCTCTTAGGCTCGAGTGCTTTCTCGGCGGTTTTTGTAACCGACAAGATAGCGTCTACGGTGGACCTCCCCTTCCGGAAGCCATACTGGTTGCTCGAGAGACCATTTACGCCCTCAGTGAACTTCAACATTCTATTGAGGATGATCTTTTCGAGCACCTTCCCCGCCGTGTCAATCAAGCATATTGGTCTATATGCCGACGGGTCTCCGGGTGGTTTCCCCGCCTTTGGCAATAGTACCAGGCTCTGCCTCTTCCAAGCTTCTGGGAAAATTCCCTCGTCCAGGCATTTCTGCATAGCAGACCTGAACATCTCGGAAGCTTCTGCAATAGCTACTTTTAAGGCCAGGTTCGGAACTCCGTCCGGACCTGGGGCCTTACCTACGCTAAGGGACTTAGCTATCCCCGCAAGTTCCACATCGGTGACCCTCTCCTCATCGCCAGCCCCAGTCCCCGGCTGTCCTACGAAAGGAGGCCAAGGACTAGGATCATGACGCGGAAAAAGTCCTCCAATGATCCCCTCCAACATCTTTGGAGATTGCTCTGTAGGAGCCATCACACCTCTCGTCTTGGCCATAACGATCCTGTAGGCGTCACCCCACTGGTTCGTATTGGCACTCTGACAGAGACCCTCAAAGCAGGCCTTTTTGCTTGTTCTTATCTCGGTCTTAAGCGCGGCTTTTGCAGCGGCGAACACCACCCGCCGTTCGTTTCGCTCTTCCTCTGATCGTGCTCGCTGCATCCGCCGCCTAGCCCGTAGGCAGGCGCGGCGCAGGTCCGCAATCGCGTCGGTCCACCAGTAAGCCGGTGGCCTCCCATTTCTAGGGTGGACTCGCCTAGGCATGGTCGCATCACACGCACGTGAGAGCACCGCTACCAGCTCGTCGCCGTCTAAACCGATTAAGTTTCGCTCACGGCGGAGCGCTTCCCTAAATACCTCTTCGTCGAAGTATGATGTCTTCCACCTACGAGGGCTTGGCCTTGGTCTAGCCGCCTCTTCTTCTATCCGCTGTCTGCTGTTGTTGTAGTCGATACTGTGGTCGCTGTGAGTGTAGCCATCATCTACTCTCCAGTTCGGACTACTTGTTAGGCCAGGACTACAAAAGGTCACGTCAATAATTGACTCCGCTCCGTTTCGACTATAGGTACTCTTGGTACCAACGTTAGCCAAGTCGACATCTAAGATGGCCAGTGTTTCTAGCAGGATCTGACCCCGCTGGTTCGTGAAACGGCTTCCCCATTCCACAGCCCAGGCATTAAAGTCACCCGCTATTACCACCGGCCTTCGCCCTGTTAGCACGGTCGTTAAGCGGTCCAGCATTTGCGTGAACTGCTCGATCGGCCACCGCGGAGGCGCATAACAGCTACAGAAGAAGACCCCGTTTACTTTGGCGACCACGAAGCCCTCATAGGTAGTAGACACCAACTCCTGCACGGGGTATTTACCCGTCGTCCATATCGCCGCCATTTTCCTGGTCCCATCCGAGACCCAGTTGCCGTTACCGGCGGGTACTCGGTATGGGTCCGAAATGATGGCGATATCCGTCTCCCACTCAGAAACCGCCTGACAAAGCAGTTGCTGAGCCGCATCACAGTGGTTCAGGTTCAGCTGCGTTACCTGTACTGTGATTTGTTATTCACTGCGGCTTTCTTGAAGGCCGGTCACCTTGGACCACCCGTTGGATGTCTGTTGTTCCAGGAAATCCCGGTACAGATCATGCACATGGGCGGACTCGTGCAGGTTTGGGCCTTATGACCTTCAGCGCCGCATCGCCTGCACAGTTTGCGCCTGTCGGGGCCTTTGCAGTCCCACGACTTGTGTCCTGGTTCCAGACACCTAAAGCAAACCTCTGGTGGCTCGTGGAATGTCAAAGGACATACGAACCAGCCCACCTTTATCCGCCCTACTTTAACGAACTTTTTAACGTCCGCCACAGGTAGCTGAACCAGAGCTATCTGTGTCCCTGCTGGCCCCTTACGAAGCCTGACGGCTGTGGCGGCCACCTGAACATCGCACTGTTGCCGCAGTGCTGTGACGAGCTCTCCCGCTTCGGTGATCTCGTCAATGTCTTTGACCTTCAGCGTCGCCTCATGTGTCAGAGCCCTCACCTGCACACCCTCACCAAGGACTTCTTCTGCCAGCCTCTTGTAGGCGGCGCCCTTGTGTTCTTTCGGGCGCTTCAACTCCAGGATCATCTCACCCGTACGAGTACGTCTAATACTGCGTACGTCGGCTCCAAGACCCTCAAGCTTGGCGTCGCTTCGCATCGTCTTCAAGACGTCCGAGTACTTAGACTGTTCCGTCTTGATGACGATAGCGTCGCCATTCTCGCGCCTGGCACCCACCCTCCTACGCCTTGGCTTGGCGTCCTGCACTTCTGCCTGCGGATTCACCTTCTTCTTCCTCTTCCGCTCTACCTTTGTCCAAGGAGGGTCCTCTCCTTGGATCGCCCCGCTCTGTGGCTGCTGAGGGCCCACCATTGGTCGCAACCCCTTGTTCCCATCGTTCCGGGACGGGCCAGCCTTTTCAGGCCCACCCTTCCCAGCTTTCCGGGAACCCTGGCTGGGGTACGACTTTCCGGCATTACCACCGGCTTTCGGGGTTATTTTACGCCTGGCCTTGCGGGCGCCACGAGACAGCTCCTCACCTGACGGCTGCCTCGCCCGCTTCTGCGAATGCTTGTCACGTTTGTCACGAGCATTCGCTTCCACACTCTTCGGACTACCTGCAAAGGAGAAGGCCTCTGTTTGTGTAAACTTCGACGCCTTCTCTTTTGCGGGTTCCGCCGCTGCAGCAGCCAGCAACGCGACCGCGTGCTCCTGCTTGGCCTCATCGACAGACACTCTAAGTCTAAGCAAGGCCGTTTTCAGGTCCTTGCTTATATTCGACTTAGTTGTCGCAAAGTCGATGATTTTGCCAAGCTGGTGCTCAGCAACCTCTAATGCGGGCCGTCCTTTTCCTACTTCTCGGCTGATGGCCCTCAGCAACCACGCTTCGTCCATGACCTCCACCGGCTGGCTTGCCGTGGAGTGGACGGGAGCTCCCACGCTTGAGCTACGTAAGCAGCTTCCAGCACCTGACTCCTCACTTCTCCTTGTCGGAGACCTCATCAACCCGCTTCTTGCGAAGGGATTGATCCCACTACTTCCACCCATGTTGATATTTTTAGAATTAGAGACGAACCAGCCAAGGGCTGAAAGTTTCTCTAATAAAGACAAATCAATCAATCAATCAATCAATTTTTAGAATTTTTGCTCATAATGTATTCCCACGAGTTGCGCGAGAAAGAATGTCCACCACGCCAGAGCTCTGCATTAACGCGGTAAGGGACAGCTTACGGTGGGGGGTGCCCAGGTACCCCACAGGCTCCATTAAAGATCGAGCATCTTTTTCCGTGCAGCCTATGAAACCAGATTTATTCGATTCCCCGCACATTTTTACATCAGAAAAGTATGGCTTCGTAAACCGCATTCATGGATTTCAAAAGTTGCAGAACTCTTCAGTTCAAAAAATGATATTTTTGGGGCATCAAGGCAAAATGACCAAAAAACCAGTTCGTTCGATTTTTATCCGGATTTATTCGATGGCTCAAAAGTATTTACCAGGTAAAAACTGATTTTGATGGATTTTTACTGATTTTCTCCCTAGATAAATGGCATATCTTACCAGAAATGCGATAATCTGGGGGAATATGGTAAAACGGGCATGACAATCATTCATGCGGTCAAGTTTAACATTTTTATTCATATCCGCGATATATATGAGCATGATCGGTCGAGTTTTCATACTTCAAGATCATTTCCGCTTCTGAAAATACATGAATTTCTATAAAAACGGCTAAAAAATTGGGGAATTGGGGTAAAATGAGCATGTTAACGATCCGTGCGGCCTATGAAACCGGTTTTATTGGATTCCCCGCACATTTTTACATTACAAAAGTATAACTTCGTAAACCGCATTCGTGGTTTTCAAAAGTTACAGAATTCTTTGACGGTTTTGTACCTTATTTTCCCACTGTGGGATGGAGGGATGTGACATAACGGGACGACCCATACAAAACAATTGAGTCTCATGCAAAAAGTGTGACAATTGGGGGGAGGGAGGAGTTATCAGGCAACCAATTTGCTTTTCACCAGTACGTGAATTGCCAAAGGTATTGAGGGATTTGCACAAAAGTGCACGCGGGCTATCGCTTCCGAAAGGTACTGCCGCGGTTTTCACTCCCTGTTTACTTCATCCTTATGGGAAATAACATTGCGGCGTCACAATCCAATCCATAAAATACACCTCAGTTTTTTAAATGAGCTTTTTCGTTTATTATCCTTTTTGCCTTTCTCGTACACTAAGTGTACCGGAAAGGCTATATGTTCACTCCAAAAATGACTTTTTGATAGAAGGCCCGGAGGGTCAAGTCACATATACCAATCAACTCAGCTCGACGAATTGAGGTGATGTCTGTGTGTGTGTATGTGTGTGTGTGTGTGTGTATGTGTGTGTGTGTGTGTGTGTGTGGACAAAAAAACTCACATCAGTTTTTGGCAGTAAACCTCAACCGATTTTAATGACCGACGGTTCATTCGACGGGGAATCTGGTCCCATTGTTTCCTATTGAAAATGGTTCGGATCGGTCTAGCCGTTCCGGAGATATGGCCATTTAGGTGTTCCGGAACGGTACCCCAGTAAGCGGCCAGATATGAAAATGCAACAAACCCATGCATGCGACACATCAAACCACGGCATTTTCGATAACCTGATGAGCGGTAAGCAGGAAAATTGTCTCTGACCATTTCTGAACCGGTAATGTTCCGGAACCGGTTCCGGACATCCCGCCGGAAGTGGCCAAATATAAAAGTGAAAAAAACACATGCATGCGACACATCAAACCGCGGCATTTTCGATAACCTGATGAGCGGTAAGCAGGAAAATTGTCTCTGATCGTATCTGAACCGGTAATGTTCCGGAACCGGTTCCGGACATTCCGCCGGAAGTGGCCAGATAAAAAAGTGAAACAAACCCATGCATGCGACACATCAAACCACGGCATTTTCAATAATCTGATGAGCGGTAAGCAGGAAAATAGTCTCAGACCATATCTGAACCGGTAATGTTCCGGAACCGGTTCTGGGTGTCCCACCGGAAGACGCCAAATATAAAAGTGGAACAAATCCATGCATGCGACACATCAAAACACGGAATTTTCGGTAATCTGATGACCGGTAAGCAGGAAAATTGTCTCAGACCATGCCTCACCCCGTATGTTCCGGAACCGGTTCCGGACATCACGCCGGAAGTGGCCAAATATAAAAGTTAAACAAACCCATGCATGCGACACATCAAACCACGGCATTCTCGATAATCTGATGAGCGGTAAGCAGCAAAACAGTTTCAGACCATATCTGAACCGGTAGTGTTCCGGAACCGGTTCTGGGTGTCCCGTCGGAAGTGGCCAAATATAAAAATGCACCAAACTCATGCATGCGACACATCAAACCACGACATTTTCGATAACCTGATGAACGTTTAGTAGGTTAATAGAGTCTCAGACCATATCTGAACCGCTAGAGTCCCGTCGGAAGTGGTCAAATATACAAGCGAATCAAACCCATGCATGCGACACATCAAACCACGGCATTTTCAATAATCTGATGAGCGGTAAGCAGGAAAATAATCTCAGACCATATCTGAACCGATAGTGTTCCGGAACTGATTCTGAGTGTCCCGCCGGAAGAGGCCAAATATAAAAGAGAACCGTGCATACGACACATCGAACCACGGAATTTCCGAAAATCTGATGAGCGGCAAGCAGGAAAATAGTTTCAGACCATATCTGAACCGGTAGGGATCCGGAACCGGTTCTGGGTATCCCGCCGGAAGAGGCCAAATATAAAAGTGATTCAAACTCATGCATGCGACACATCAAACCACGACATTTTCGATAACCTGATGAACAATTAGCAGGAAAATAGTCTCAGACCATATCTGAACCGGTAATGTTCCGGAACCGGATCCAAGTATCCTGCCGAAATGGTCAAATCTTAAAGTGAACCAAACCCATACAAGGGTCACATCAAAGAGCGGCTTTTTCGATTACCTAATGAACGGCCAGCAAATATTTCGGAATCGGTTTTGAGTGGCCGGAAGTGGCCATATGTAAAAGTGATCCAAATCGAGGCATGTGACACATCAAATCGTAGCTTTTGCGATAACCTGATGAACGGTTAGCAAGAAAGTAGCCTTAGATCACATTAGAAACAACTGGTAGTGTTCCAAAACCGGTTCCGAGTGTCCCGCCGGAATTGTCATACCATGCATGCGACACATCATTTTGCAGCGTTTTTGGTAACCCGATGAATAGTTAACAAGAAAATAGTGTCAGACCATATTTGGTACAACCGGTAGTTACCCGGAACCGGATCCGGGTAGTAAAATGTAAATTTTAACCTTACTCATGGATGTGGTACCGTCAGTGGGGGTGTCATTGGCCCTAAATTGCATAGTCCTTCCTTTTATAAGTCGTTACAACAATATTTTAGCTCTAAATTAACATTAAATTTCGTATACTCGTTCATTTAGGTATAACTCAGGACTAGTGTAGATATAAATGCTCTAAAATGTATTTTGACGATGTTGTAGCCTAATTAAAATTGGCCCAATTTAACCCCTTCTAGGGGGTGACATTGATCTAATAAACATTAAAAATCAAACAAAATTGTTCAATTTCACAAAATATTGATGGCTAATCAAAAAGATTGAATATATTGATACTTACGCACAACTGATTAGGGAGTGTAGAATTAGCAACTAGTTAAAATACACATAAATAAAAAAAAAAAAAAAAAACAACTGATTAGTGTTAAATCCGTTTAAAATAGCTTCACAGACAAATAAACGTAAAAATTGAACAACATTGATTGTCATCCATCAACGATGCTGCGCCGCTATTTTTCAGCTATGACTCAAATTGAACGTAAATGACATTATTGTTTACGAAATATGAGTGTCGAATAAAAAAACGTATTAGATATTGAACATCAAAAATCCCTCACAGTAAATTTCTGGCTACGTCACAGTATCCAAAAAAAAGTCAGTTTCGTTCCCCAAGTAACCACGATGCTGAAGCCTTATTGCATGCTGATATACGGTGTACTTAGAGCAAACATTACTTTACATGCAAACTTAAAGTTGATTTAAAGTGGAAATGGGCAATTATGCAACTGCTCCAAGATTATACCAGTATAATCTTAATTTGATTCTATAATTGCCCACTTCCACTTTAAATCAACCTTAAGTTTGCATGTAAATTAATGATTGCACTAAATACACCGTATATCTGCATGCAATAAGGTTTCAGCACCGTGGTTACTTGGGTCATTTAATTCAACATTTCATTGGGCCACAGATGTTTTGGTGGGGGCCGCCAACTCAAAAAGGTTGGGAACCACTGTCTTATATTGTCTGAATATCGGATGTCATGCTATAGCATTTTATAAAATGTATCCATATTGAGTAGATTAAGCAGTTTTCATGTTGTATTTATGTCAATGTCATCTACATGTCGCTTAAGTTTTGTCGAAAGGGTATTTTAAAGCACGAGAAAGGCACCATCACCGCTAGGTGGATTAATTCGGGTTTTTATTTTAGCTTTCTCTTTTGAATAGATGATGCAAACATTTGCCATACGCAGTACCCACATCAACCGTTTTGTTCAAGATGCTGTGGAAATGAACCGTGACACGACATCGCCCACGACAGGTGATGGCTGTGAAAGGAACGACGTATGGCGTCCGTCGGCCATGGAATGAGTTAGTACCTCCGCAGAGAAATCTTGTGGGTCGAGTGCTGGTAGCGACATAAAATATGCATGAGATAAATATCTCTGGTGTGAAAATTGTTTTAGAACACCTAATAAGCGCGATTATGCGATTTGCTAAGCGTTGCGGCAGAGAGTCGGGAAATTACGATGGGCAAATGTCTAGGTTTTGTGTCTGACGAATCGTATCGTGTGCGTGACGGCTGGCGAGTGTTCCCTTTTGGAGAGAACCTCATTCACTGCTTTTGTATATTATACAATGTATAATTAATTGCGTACGGAAGCATTTTAATTGTTGGGCTCATTAATTGATGTGCTGGGCATATCAATTGAAAGAAAGATAATGACTTAATCTTATTAAATCACGTTGTATAATAAATGGATGAACTTCATGGACTATTGGATACGGAAACCATTTTCTAAATTGTCGTATTTTAAAAGTAAATATTTCATGCATCCGAATCTCTTATCGCATTCGCAAGCTGTAATGCAACACCATGCCACCCAAAAGAGATAATCACGCTCGGTGTGAATTGAGTTTTCGAAATAATGACATGTTTACTGACGTTCCAGACAGTCATTGTGTTTGCTTTCAATAATTAAAATCTACAACCACCACTGTGTCACCTTTGACCGCTGCACATGCCATGCTGGTATTGACAGCAGAGCCCAGTCTGAGTCGGAAACAGATCTGAGGCTGCCCGCCCAGCCCACGGAGGAACAGGGTCATGAAACCTCGCTTGTGGTTAAGCTGCCGTCCAGCAATCATTGGACGAGTCGATTTTAGTAGTATTTAATTTTCGAAATTTTCCACACAACCCAGATTTAACGCCTCCAAACCTGAAAACCAATAACCACAAACACACACTCTCTCTCTTCAAACCATCAGCAGTCCTGGTTGTGCTCTGCTTTCTATTTCATGGTGGCATTGTGCCTAGGTAGCTGGTTGGCTACACCAAAATCGGGTTGATGCTCTGCAAACAGTTTGCCGTTTGTCCCCTAGCCACTGGAGCCAGGTATGATCATCGACGTTTAACGAGTTGTGCACCAATCAATGTGAGCTGCGGGGAAAGCCGAACTCGACACCACCGGGACGGACGGATGTGCGGAACATGTAGCAGTATTATAGTGCAGACACCGAAAACATGCCATCGATTCGTCGTACTACATGAAGTTCTCACAATTTCAATTTCGATACATTTATTTGACATCATCACGTAACATGTCGGCGGCCGCGTTTGTATAGCAAATCCAGTCAGCAGTCGTGTCCCAGTCAGCCAAACCAATGTTAAATGCTCTATATAAACTACAACGACTGAGGACAACGACAACAACGCCGACCGTGTCCTACTACTCCACCGTGGAATATGCATGCAGAGAACGCTATCGTACCGGGCTTGAACTGCACAAACTGCATTACCTGTCCGTAAACACGAGGCGAGGCGCGCCATGGGAGACGACAGTCAACTACAAATTTATTTAACATTGATTTATCGATTAACCAAATCTATTGTGAGCTTGAAACATGTTAGATGCTGTCAAGAATGCTTAGCTTTTTGACGATACAAATTCAATTATGTCTGCAATGCAATATGACCAGTACAGTACCAACTAGTGACATTTCGTACTGGAATATGAAAAATAGATTTTATAATATCTTTTGAAACCGTTCTTCAAATTTTCTACTAAATACCAACTATTATAGTTCATACAATTTACGAACGTTGCCTTATCATGTTGTCCACAGAATCTCTATTCAACGCTGCATACTATCTTTGCACATGTTTCTACAAATCTTCAGATAAGATTGTCCGGGTGTGTGGTACAAGAAAACATTTCAAATTATTATATACATATATTATGAAAAGGATGCCGAGATTCGTCACGTTACAGTACGCACTTGCCACCCTTAGCCAAATTGCCCTGTACGTACTATACAGCTTATCATGGTAATGTCTGGTACGCAGAGCCGTTTCCCAAGCGGCTCCCCATATATATATATATATATATATATAGATATATAGATATATATATATATATATATATATATATATATATATATATATATATATATATATATATATATATATATATATATATATATATATATATATATATATATATATATATATATATATATATATATATATATATATATATATATATGGGGAGCCGCTTGGGAAACGGGAAATGGGAAATATATATATATATATATGCCAATCCAGCACTCCTACCAACTGAGCTAGTGAGGTTTCACACCACCGTAAGTGCCGAAACGCCAATAAAAGCTATTCCCAGTTGGCATTCGCTTGGCCCGTCATCGCTCATTTCCAGGGAACAAAGAGGACGACGAAAAAGTTGGTGGGTGACTATTTATGATTGAGCTTCGTCGTGAAGCCCGCAGTCGGCGACGAAAGGGCTAATCGTCACCGTTGTTCTTTCGAACGAAGATTGTTTTATTGTTATCTTTATTTCTTTATTTCTTTATTTCTTTCTTTTTTATGCCCAACTGACCATGTTTTGGTCTTATTGAACTACTTATATCTAACCTACATTCAACAAAATAATAACAAAAAGCGTACAAAAATGTATCAATCATCGACAAGATAAACAATACAAAATACTTGCAAACAGCTTTACAACGATGTACAATAGCAGCATACTAAACAAATACAATAAAACAATCAAAACAATCATTCATCAACTAAATATTCTGATAATCATCATCAATACTTTCACTACTCGGATCATAACAGATTACAGCATAACGAAAATCAACAAACGCATACACTTCGCCGATTTTAACAAAAAAGTTTACAAAAAATCTATATTAACATGGTTTCCAAGTTTCATTTGAACGGCTTACAAATTCACGAAATTTTATTCCTTTGGGCCAAGTACATTCATTCAGTGCTAACGATTTTAACTTTGTATTCAAAACGATTTTAAAAGAAATGTAATCAATCGTGTTAGTGCATTTTCCTTTCGGAACAAGCTTCACTACATCTCTACAGGACGACATCGGGGCGTCTAGAGAGCGTGATACCATCACACTAATATCTTCTTCAGTAGCGTTTCTGTCAATGTTTGTTAAATACAGAGAAAACTCGTCACTATCAATATCAGTTTGTTTCGATGTGCAGCCAGTAGTCATATTATTTCCTTCATGAAGTTTAGGCGAAGAAACGGGCGTCGAGTGCTGGTACGGCACAATTGGATCCTGTCTCCGAACCACCTCTGCAAGCGTTTGCACAATTTCAGCCACTGTACTCTTCAAATCATTAATTGCATCCTCTAACGGACGAGACATCTCAGTGCAGGTAGCGGCATCAGCATTGGTTCGCTCTCGATATCTGCAGAATAACACCATACACGGATCGCAAATCCAAACAATATTGTTTGAGAAGGCACACAATTGATCTTCTGTTACGCCAACACAGTCTGCGTGAAACGATTTGGCGCACTTTCCTTCACACACTGTATAGAGGTCGGTATCCATATTGATGGCAAGTGAGCATTTCTCACAATTCTTCTTCATTTCGTGTGACTGATGCAATAACTAATTGCACTAAATTATCGGGTATAAAGGAAGTTTACACGAAAATCCCGACACGACGTAGTGAAACAGGCAATGTTGCTCAAATACAATTCACTTTTACAATTTTTGCGTTATAATATCACAAGAAAAATACGTTTGAAAGACAGAGCGAAAATCAAAGACGGCGATACGATGCGGTGGACGCAGTGGTGACGAGAAGGACGTTTGTCAACCCTGGTGATAGGCGACATGCAGAGGCGCGTGATCGGTTGGTGGCCGATCGACGAAAGAATGTGCAGGTTGAGGATCAAGGGCCGATTCTTCAACATTAGCATAATAAACATGCACAGCCCTCACTCCGGAAGCACTGATGATGACAAAGACGCATTTTACGCGCAGCTCGAACGCGAGTACGACCGCTGCCCAAACCACGACGTCAAGATCATCATAGGGGATCTAAGCGCTCAGGTAGGCCAGGAGGAGGAATTCAGACCGACGATTGGAAAGTTCAGCGCCCACCAGCTGACGAACGAAAATGGCCTACGACTCATTGATTTCGCCGCCTCCAAAAATATGGCCATACGTAGCACCTTCTTCCAGCACAGCCTCCCGTATCGTTACACCTGGAGATCACCACAACAAACGGAATCGCAAATCGACCACGTTCTGATTGATGGACGGCACTTCTCCGACATTATCGACGACAGGACCTATCGTGGCGCTAATATCGACTCTGATCACTACCTGGTGATGGTCAAACTATCGGGTACGTAGAACGGAGTCGACGAAACGATTGGTTCGACGAGGATTGTAGAGCGGTTCTGGAGGAGAAGGATGCAGCGCGGGCGGTAATGCTGCAGCATGGAACCCGACAGAATGTGGAGCAATACAGACAGAAGCGGAAGCAGCAGACCCGTCTCTTCCGGGAGAAAAAGCGCCGCCTGGAAGAAGCGGAGTGCGAGGAAATGGAACTGCTGTGCCGTTCACAGGAAACACGTAAGTTCTGTCAGAAGCTCAACGCATCCCGCAAAGGCTACGTGCCGCAAGCCGAAATCTGCAGGGATAAGGACGGGAGCCTCCTGACGGACAAACGTGAGGTGATCGAAAGGTGGAAGCAGCACTTCGACGAGCACCTGAATGGCGAAGAGAATGTAGGCACGGAGAACCAAGGCAGCGGAGGAAATTACTATGTTGGTGCAGCAGAGGACAGGAACGAACCAACTCCCACGCTGAGGGAAGTTAAGGATGCCATCCACCAGCTCAAAAACAACAAAGCGGCTGGTAAGGATGGTATCGCAGCAGAACTCATCAAGATGGGCCCGGAAAAGTTGGCCACCTGTCTGCACCAGTTAGTAGTCAAGATCTGGGAAACCGAACAGCTACCGGAGGAGTGGAAGGAAGGGATAATCTGTCCCATCCACAAGAAAGGCGACAAGTTAATGTGTGAGAACTTTCGAGCGATCACCGGTTTGAATGCCGCCTACAAAGTGTATCCCAGATCATCTTCCGTCGTCTTTCACCTAAAGTAAATGAGTTCGTGGGAAGTTACCAAGCCGGTTTCATCGACGGCCGGTCGACAACGGACCAGATCTTCACCGTACGGCAAATCCTCCAGAAATGCCGTGAATACCAGGTCCCAACGCATCACCTGTTCATCGACTTCAAAGCGGCATACGACACACTATGGGCCAGAAATCAAAATTTCGCGACAAAAGTCAAAAAAGTTGTTTTTCTAATATCAATCAATTTTCATATTTGTATGATTGTTTGGGCTATGTTTGATTATATACCGACTGATTTTTTCGATTTGTAACAAAATTGTATCGTTTTTTGTATGGAGAAACTTTTTATATGCGAAAATTCTCGATTTTATTCAATATTTAGAAAAATGTGATTTGTGATGAAAAATGTCCCCAACAAGTATAACGCATACATTTCCTAACAGTAAATTTAGTATATTTTGCATATTTGGTGCACAAATTGCGATGCTTTTAAGTTCAACATTTTTTTTTCAATATTTACTCAAATTTTACGGTTTATTTGCCAATGTGTTCAGAAAGTAGGAGTATTCGACCGTATTCGACATGCAACCGGTCTAGGATGCTAGTTGGAACTCTTCTTTTTCGGATGCTTCCGGACTTTTTTGCGGGAATTTGCGGGAAACCAAGTTAGAGTGATTTTAGTGCTTGCTTTAATTTTACAATATTTAACGCTGTGCTGAAATAATCATCCACTCTTGCCATAACGATGCAATGACTTTATGGCTTGTGAAGCAATATACATAGCAACAAACAACTATCATTCTGGAAGATTTTGTTTTAGATATAAATGTGATTATAAGCTTTCAAATCAAGACCACACACTTACTCAATGTGCAAAGTTTCGGTATGTCAATCCGTGTGATCAATTAGAATTTTAAATTAACTCAACGTACAAACATATGTATAGGTGGATATATTAATTATGAAATGAGGAACAAATCCACAGATCAAGTGATATTTGACCTCACGACCCTTATATGCTACACAAGTGCTTTACTAACTTAGCTACCGATCCAATCAATGACACGGCATTTTAAATACTAGAAGGAAATTTAAATATGTCTATTAATCGCAAATATATCCATCTCACTTGTACATATGTACGAAGAGCGAGCGTAATTCATTTATTGTTCAAATATCGGCTCCGAGTCATTTGGTCGACTGTTATTTGGGTGATTGCCGCTTGGCTTAACGCCATTTGGCTGGCCCCTTCAGCCTTCGGCCGAACGCCATTTGGCTGAATGTCGTTAGGCTGAAGGAGAAACGATCGTGTCATTGTTCTCCACGTCAGTATAAAATAATCGCCTATGATCAAAAGGAGGAAAAATCTGTGATAAAATATTGACAGTTTCAACGCCAACTAATCCCTGAATTGTAAAACTAGAAAAAATAGACAATGATTGGAGGAAGGAAGATGGAAAAATTAATGATGATCAAATTGGCAGCTAGAATGTGAAAAGGGTTCTCTGAATTATTTTGAACATAATTCGGTCAAGCGACATTCGGCCAAATGCCGGACATCTGAAAAACCTGAGAAGCGGTTTTTTTTTACCAAAAACTTAACCATATATACATAAATTTAGCTTATTAAAAATCATTATTGACCTCACGAGTTGATGTACTAAAACTTTGCACTTTGAGTAAGTGTGTGGTATTGACTTGAACGCCTACAATCACAGTCTTACCTGAAACGAAACCTTCCAGAATAATGCTAGTTTGTTGCTATGTGTAATGTTTTGCAAGCCATAAAAAGATAGAGTCGTAATAGCAAAAGTGGATATTAGAGTGGATAGTTATTGAATCACAGCGTAAAACAAAGTTTTGTAAATTTAACGCATACACTAAAATCACTATATTTTGGGTTTCCCAAATTCCCGCAAAAAAGTCCGGTAGTATCCGAAAAAGAAGAGTCTCAACTAGCTTACTAAACCAGTTGCATGTCGAATACGGTCGAATACTACTACTTTTTGAACAAATTGGCAAATAAACCGTAAATTTTGAGTAAATATTGTAAAAGTATAATTTAAACTTAAAGACATCACAATTTGTGCATCAAATATGCAAAATATACTGAATTTACTGTTAGGAAATGTTGGCAATGTATTTGTTTCGCACATTTTTCACCAAAAAATTACATTTTTCTTGCTGATGCGATGGTGTAAAGTATCACTAACAAACATTTTTTTTTTAAATATTGGTTAAAATCGAGATTTTTCGCTTATAAGAAGTTTCTCCATACAAAAACCTATACAATTTTGTTACAAATCCAACAAAATCAGTCGATATATAATCAATCATAGCCCAAACAATCATACATATATGAAAATTGATTGATTTAAAAGAAGAACAACTTTTTTGAATTTTGTCGCGAAATTTTGAATTCTGGCCCATAGTGCGACAGTATCGACCGCACAGAGCTATGGAAAATTATGGACGAGAACAGCTTTCCAGGGAAGCTGACTAGACTGATAAGAGCAACGATGGACGGTGTGCAGAACAGCGTAAGGATTTCGGGCGAACTATCCAGTTCATTCGAATCTCGACGGGGACTACGAGAAGGTGATGGACTTTCCTGCCTACTATTCAACATCGCCCTGGAAGGTGTTATGCGACGAGCCGGGCTCAACAGCCGGGGTACGATCTTCACGAAATCCAGCCAATTTGTCTGTTTTGCGGATGACATGGATATTATTGCTAGAACATTTGGAACGGTGGCAGAACAGTACACCCGCCTGAAACGTGAAGCAGCAAAGGTCGGACTGGTGGTGAATGCGGCTAAGACAAAGTTCATGCTGGTAGGTGGGACTGAGCGAGACAGGACAAGCCTTGGCAGCAATGTTACGATAGACGGGGATACTTTCGAGGTGGTAGAAGAATTCGTCTACCTCGGTTCCTTGCTAACGGCGGACAATAACGTGAGCCGTGAAATACGAAGGCGCATCATCAGTGGAAGTCGTGCCTACTATGGGCTCCAGAAGAAACTGCGGTCAAAAAAGATTCACCCCCGCACCAAATGTACCATGTACATGACGTTAATAAGACCGGTGGTTCTCTATGGACACGAGACATGGACGATGCTCGAGGAGGACCTGCAAGCACTCGGAGTTTTCGAGCGACGGGTGCTAAGAACGATCTTTGGCGGCGTGCAGGAGAACGGTGTGGGGCGGAGAAGGATGAACCACGAGCTCGCTGCACTTTACGGCGAACCCAGCATCCAGAAGGTGGCCAAAGCCGGAAGGACACGGTGGGCAGGGCATGTTGCAAGAATGCCGGACGACAACCCTGAAAAGTTGGTGTTTGCTAACCATCCGGTTGGTACAAGAAGGCGTGGAGCGCAGAGAGCACGATGGGCGGACCAGGTGGAGCGTGATCTGGCGAGTGTTGGGCGTGACCGAGGTTGGAGAGCTGCAGCTGCAAATCGAGTATTATGGCGGCAAATTGTTGATTCAGTATTATCATGAATTTGATGTTAACTAAATAAATGCAATGAGTCCCGGTTAGCCTATGCCGGATATTGGAGAGCTACTTCCAGAATAGAGTGCTAATCTATGACACCGAGGAAGGCGAGAGGAGCTACAAAATCACCGCAGGGGTACCGCAGGGGTCCATCTTGGGCCCGGTACTATGGAACGCGGCGTATGATGGCGTATTGAGGCTCAAACTTCCACCGGGCGTAAAGCTGGTCGGCTTCGCCGATGATATTACCCTAGTGGTATACGGCGAGTCGATAGAGGAAGTAGAACTGACAGCAACTCACGCAATTGGCATAGTGGAGGATTGGATGAGGTCGAGACATTTGGCACTCGCGCACCACAAAACGGAGGCGGTGGTGGTAAACAACCGCAAGTCTGAACAGCAGGCAGTGATCACCACAGGTGGATGCACGATCAACTCGAAGCGCTCACTGAAGCAATTGGGGGTCATGATCGACGATAAACGTGAAATTCGGAAGCCACGTAGAATATGCCTGCAAAAGGGCAAGCATGGCGATAATGGCATTGTCAAAGATAATGTCAAACAGCTCGGCAATAGTCTCGAGTAAGCGTAAGCTGCTCGCGGCCAGAGTTGTTAATAGTCATCGGATCTGAAGAAGAATCATTGACGACAACAGATAATAAAAAGTTTGCGTCACTGAACCAGCAGCGCTTGAACATTTTCGTTCAATCATCGTCAGTCAGTTTGCTAGTCGCGACGAAAAAGTTTTGCCGTTTCTCTTTGTCGGCATTTTCGTTGAAGTGCTTGCACCGAACAGGACAGACGAACGAATAATCAGCATCACGAGGATGGCTGACCAGAAAAAAAAAAATGCAAAAAAGAATTGAGGATTCGGAATTGAACCAAAAACCTTCGGATTGGCAGCGCACCAAACATACCAACAGAGCTAATTCAGCAGCTCGGAAAGGTGGAGGCTAACTCATCAATAAAAAGCGAGACTGGTTCACCTTTTGTCTGCAGTCAGATGCCATGTGACGATTACATGTTCGGTTTTCGTCGTTGCAGAAGAAGACAAAAGAAAATGACGAAAACTATAGCTCCCTGTTTTATTTTCAGTTCATCCTCGTCGTGGTTTCTTTGTCGGTCGCTGATGATGGTGCAAGTGACGGAGTTTTATTTGCTGACGAACTTTTTTAGTTTTTCGTCGCTGGTCAGTGACGAAACTGATGGATACCAACCCTGCTCGCGGCAGTAGCGGTCTCCATACTACGGTATGGCGCCGCTGCATGGTCGAAGGCGCTAGTGGTTAATCGAAACGTGAAGCGACTTGAGAGTACCCACAGGCTGATGTGCCTAAGGGTGGTGAGCGCATACCGCACGGTCTCAAAGGACGCAGTATGTGTGCTAGCGGGCATGATGCCCATAGCTTTAGTGGTGGCAGAGGATGAAGAATGCTTCGAGCGACGCGGCATAAGAGGTGCGAGGCGTATCGCCAGAACCTCGTCTATGCTGAAGTGGCAGAGCGAATGGGATTCCTCCAGCAAGGGTAGATGGACACACTGGCTCATACCGAGCGTGTCCAAGTGGACGAGCAGGCCCCATGGCGAGGTGAATTTTCACTTGACTCAATTTCTGTCAGGCCATGGGTGCTTTAGGTGGTATCTGCACAGATTCGGACACGCAGGCTCCCCCGCATGTCCGGAGTGTGCAGACTGCGACGAGACCGCGGAGCATGTGCTCTTTGAATGTCCACGTTTCGTGGAGCAAAGGTCGAGTATGCAGGAGGTATGCGGTAGAGATTTCACGCCTGACAACATTGTTGAAAGGATGTGTATGGGGGCGGACAAGTGGGACTCCGTTACTTCCACGGTTTCTCGAATCGTACTTGAACTACAGAGTAAATGGCGAGCCGAACAACAGCTAGTTGAGTTGGCCCCCCTTCCCCATCCAGGAGCTTGAGTTCAACGGGTAGTCTAAGTACTAGCCAGGACCCGAGCCTCCAGGGGAGAGTGAACAACTTAAGGCGGTAGCTGGTGGAACGCTTACTATTAGAGTGTACTCATGTACGGTCCCCCCCTTCTCGAAGGGGGCGTAACGGGCGTACCGCGAAGGTAAGGAAGAGAGAGAATGAGTTTTTAGTGGGTCGATCCCCATATCACCCGAGGAACCACCTCTTGGGTATCTGTTGCAGATTTTCTCATTCTCTATTTATATATACTAGCTGTAATCGGCAAACTTTGTCTTGCCTACTGCGTTTATTGACTTTTCAAGTTTCTAGCCAAGAAAAAGTCCCCGGTCAAAATGTATGGAAGATCGATTTTCAAAAACTCTCAATTTTTTCATGTGTTTTGCCTCATAAACCTTCCTTGGGTGAAAACTAACAGAACAAAACTAAGACGACCAAAATCGGACCTTCCGTTCGCAAGTTATGCGCGGTCCCACGTATGCCACTGCATTTTATATTGTGATTGATTTACTGTGATTGTGATTTACTTCTAACAAATGAAGACTTAATTGCTAGAAGCAAATCACAGAAACTTCTGCGCAACAAAAACCTGCGCCGCCGTGACTCTTCTGTGACAAGTGTGTTACTTGGGAGCTGTTGGCCATCATACCGCTTCGATGTAATAGTTCAAACGCCTTCTGCTCCGACTTATAGTTGTTCACGGCCACCACCTCAGTTGTGCAGTGTGCCATATCCAGTTTTCTGAAAGACATTCACATCTCCACAACCGCTATCGGGCGGCCATTGCTTCGGAGAGGATGGGGGGCTGGAGCACGTCGCATTCTAGAGGTTAGCTGGGTACCAAGGTATTATGCTGCCACATAGCCAAATGCCGGTTAACCAATTCATGTATCTTCGTAAGGCGGTCAGGGTCGATACCACCCTGCTTCAAACTGCTTTGCAGAGGTCTCTGCCTGCCCCGCTTAGCCGAGGATCCCTTTCCATCCATGGGCTTGGATCCAAACCCAGTTGTAGTAACAACAGTAGTAAATCGCCTTCGCTATTGCCAAGTCCACGTTCGACGTTGAAATTAACTTCTGGATTGGAAATCGTTTAGTTGCACAGATCGCCGCTATCTTAACTTTAACCGCTAGCTAGTCCCCGTTGTCGAAGGGCTGCGGTATGGGTCCGCTAGTAGAGCGATATCTGTACTTGACTCTGAGACTGAATGCCACAGCACTTCTTGTGTGACCTCACAGTAGTTTATGCTCCGCTGTGTAACCTTCACTACCGTCAGCTTTTGTGTCCGCCACGTGTGCCTGGGCATTTGAGCCCACTTGTCGTATGGCCTTTGTTCGCCGGCCAAATCATGCATTTTGGTGCCGAGTAGCACTATAGAAGCACTTGGGGCACACAGACCCGCCAACTATTATCATCCCGACTGCAATCGCTTTGTTAACCTTCCGTAACTCGCGCGGTTGACTACCTGCGTCAGCACCACGCTAATGCTGAGTACAAAAAGCGAGATTTTTTCAACGTGTTGTACAAAATACAACATCGCGATCGCTCGAGGGTTAACCTCCCCTACACGTGCAGCCTAATCATGGCGATTTGCGTGCTTGTCAGGCATTTTCGCTGGCGGATTGATGCAATTGGTCGCTTTAATTGGCGGCTTCCTTGATCTGAAAGTGCGTCGTTTCTATCGCACTTGCAGATTGGCATAATTTTTTGTTTGTTTCTCAATGGTTTTCTTTTCCTGTTGGATCCAGTAGTTCTTTTTCCCTTGGTCCGGTTTCCTTTAGCCTTCTTGGGATTGGCTTACTAGAACTTGACATCGTTGTCCCTTGCACACTTTATAATCGGCTTAGGAACCTGGGTACTAGCGCTGATCATCCCCTTCTTCCTCTGCGCTCTGCCGTCCTCTACTTACTTCCCGAGTAGGTGGAAAAATCTGATGAATAGCATATTCAGTTATGATTGATTGAATTACTGAAGAGCAAAAAATTATGTTGGTTTGATTGATATAAGAGGTAAAAAAACAAAAATAATAGCAAAATCTAATATGGTGAACTATTCAATAATAGCTCGTTAAGATATTACAAGATCAAAACAATAGCAGACAAGATTTGTAACTTTTTTCTAAAAAAAATAAATTGGTGCGATATTCATTAGATTTTTGAATAACTCATCAAAATCACATCGAGCTATGACAGCAAAAAATGTTCGATTTGAGATATGATTTAGATATTCTCGTCTACCCGGGCTACTACCTTCATTCCTGGGCACCCACGGTGGTGCAGAGGGTCGAATTGAAAGATTTCCATCCTGTGCGATTGCCAGCCATCGCGATTCATCGCCTTGACCTGTGGCCAGGTCAAATTTCTGTCGACTTGCTTGATTGCACCGTCATGAGCTTCTGGGTCTGCCTCTGCTGCGATGTCCTGCTGGGTTCTAGTGTAACGCTTGCTTGCAGATTTCGTTTCCATCCCTGCGTAGAGTGTGACCGACCAACCTCCACTTTCGTTTCTGAATTTCGGTCGCTATCGGATTTTGTTGACTTCGATGATGGAGCTTCACGTTGGAGATCCAATTGTGAGGACACCATGCACGAATTATATACCGCATTCATGAAGACCTGCAGTCGTTGAGTGTTCTCCACTAATGCACACCAGGTTTCACTGGCGTATAGCAGCACAGATTTCACGTTCGAGTTAAAAAATCGGATTTTGGTGTGTCGACTGGTCTGGCTGTTTTCCATACATTTCTTAAACTCGCAAAAGCAGCCCTCGCCTTCTTGATGTCGATGTCGATCTTGGTGCCGCTATCGGCCGCCATTTGGCTACAAAGATATTGGAAGCTTTCAACATTCTCCACTAATTGTCAGCTACCGTAAAGCTGGAAGGGTTGACCGTGTTTACATCCCACGATTTGGTCTTGTTTACGTTGATGGTAAGACCTGTCGCTGAAGAGCGATTGGCAAGATCATCGAGCTTGCTCTGCATATCAGAGCGCCGTAGTGCTAGGACAGCAACGTCATCACCCAATTCAAAGTCATTTAGGTGCTCCATGGTAATGAGCTGCCGCATCAACCCACGATTTGGTTCACGGTCGATCGCACCTACCAGGATCTCGTCGATTACGATGAGGAACAGTAGCGGTGATAGTATACATCCTTGTCTCACTCCAGCAACGACCCGGATGGGATCGGACAAGACACCGTTGTGCAGTACTCTGCACGAAAATGCTCTGTACTGTGCTGCAATGAGGCCGATGATTTTCTCAGAGACTCCCTGACGCCTGAAGGCTTCCCACATGTTGTCGTGATTTAGATGGTCGAAAGCCTTTTCGTAATCAATGTACACCAGGTAGAGTGACTCTTGGAATTCATTGATTTGCTCCAGAATGATACGGAGCGTGACAATATGGTCCACACAGCATCGTCCGGCACGGAATCCTGCTTGCTGCCGTCGGATAGTTGCGTCAATCTTCTCCTGTATCCGGTTATGGATCACTTTGTAGAGGACTTTGGGAACGATACACAGTAACATGATGAATATCCGCCGTCATCTGCCGGGCGCATCTTCCCCCAACGAGACGTGCCTCTTCTCCAGAACTCGGCCATGCAGCTTCAGCCGTATGGCGGTCTGCCCCTTCCACTGCGACTTTGAGCGCAATCGTCGAGCTTCCAGTAAAGGAGAAGCAATCCATTTGGGTTGGGTTTAAGCTGAATCAATATCATCTTACGTTGCACCCGACCCTACTAAGAGGATAGAATACCACTATCAGCTCACCTATGCAAATTTACCTAAGCGTGTATCATCTCGTATACCGATTTCAATGCTTAGATCTGTTACCCAATTCGGTAACAATGCACAGATAAAAATTATGATATTTACACGTCGTGTAAACTTCATTTTAGTCATGTTAACTTATTGTTTTGATGGTTTACATGACATATCATGTAAATTTGTGTTTTATGTTATGTAAACACTCAGAGTCATGCTGATTTACATGACATATAATGGAAGTTTACATGACATTTTATGACTTTTACATGATATGTCATGTAAACTTCTGTGATATCCCACGCTCCAATCATGTGCATCATATGTCACAGAATTTTACACTCTTTTTTCGATCTGTGTGGGAAAACCGAACACTTGCCTGAGACAATCACTAATTCCCACTACCCAAATCAGACCACTGTGAGGCTTCGGATGTAGTACTACTAAACACTAGAGATGGTCGGGTTTCGGGTTTTCAAACCCGAAACCCGACCCGAACCCGAACCCGACGGGTACGGGTCGGGTTCGGGCTTGGAAATTTGAAAAAAGCTCGGGTACGGGTCGGGTCCGGGTTTAAACAATTTCAAAATTTTCGGGTACGGGTCGGGTCGGGTTTGAATAATGTCGGGTTTAAGTCGGGTTTGGTACCAATGTAGATAAATCAGTATTCAGAAAAATGCTTTATCCGATACATTTAATGATTATTATTTAACTCGGGTTTCGGTCGGGTTTATAGGCAAAATTTTTTTTCGGGTTCGGGTTTGATCGACGAAAATTTTTCGGGTTCGGGTCGGGTCCGGGTTTTAAAATTGAAAATTGTTCGGGTACGGGTCGGGTTCGGGTCTATAAAATCTGAAACCCGACCATCTCTACGTAAACACTAACGCAAAACTTCAATTTCGGGCGAATAATAACACGTATGGAGGTAAAAAACGAGAAGAAAGAGGAGATACGAGAGATGAAGGAAAAGCTAGAGCATTCGCATCACATTTCAACGACAAAATGTTAAGGTTAGCGCTCTGCTGGGGCGAAACCTACTCTGTCTAAACGGAGACTAGTTCATAGCGGTGCTGTCTGGTGCATGTGATGCCACTGTACCTAGGCAATTCCATCTTATAAATGGGAGACTACCGGCGTACTGGTAGACTCAAGTTATTGCAAACATGCGCCGTGCCTGTCGGGTGACGTTCGAGGCAGCCAAAGTCGCGCTAAAGACCGAGATAAAAACAAAAATGCCTGATATGAGGGTCCAGAACTCCAATAAGAACCTGTTCGGTAACGCTTACAAGTCGTGAAGGCTGAAACACGAAGTGTAATAATTCCCATTAGGCATGAGAAGATCACCAAGGGGGTCTTCCGCGGCATGACCCAAGACCTTGGCCTGCTTTGGTAAGATCTCCGAGGACTGAAGCGGGCGAGAGGGGAAGGTTTTTGACGAGGAACTTACGATATTTCAAAATCCTTTAACGTAGATAGGGTCCTGGTGAAATTCCAAACCTGATCTAAAAGTAGCCAATAATGCAAGCTCCCGAGATATTCAGATTTGCCTTGCAACGCATAAATGTCCGGACGAAGGAATCCAACAAGCTGGCTGGGCACGGCGGAGCCAAAGCGAACCAAATCCACACACCACTTTGGATTTATTACCTTTGTTTTCCCCGGAAAGTGACCGATCTCCGGGTGCACAGGAAGTTCAACCAAAGTAAGACGAGGCGTGGTGAGGTTTAGCAGCGGCTCTGCTTAACCTTTCGGAGATCCCACACATCTCGAACACTGTGGCCAACTCTGTACCACTTTCAAAAGTGCATTAGCCCAATTAACAGTGGACTCAGGCACATCATAAACGATGCCAGTAAGTTGCTGGTTATGGCATACTGGTCTGTAACTGCTGATGACGTACACATGACTATGCAGTGGCCTTGAGAACGTCCCAAACTAGCTCACCTAGCGTTTGGTTCTCAGGGTCAGCACTACACGTTTGTTGGACATCAACAAAAGCGGGAGTGGGTGATATGAGTGATGATCGACGCAATTGCGTGCAAGGACGTGAAGAGTACAATGGGGCACGTTCGGTGTAGTACTAGATTTGTAGTAATGAGCTGAATTTTTGTATGGTGAGAAGGTCAATTCTCCGTTTCTGCAAAGAAATGGTGCAAAAAGCGTGGGTATTATAATTCCTTGCCTAATTTGATGCTGTTTGAGCAAAACTTTGGATAACTATGTTGTTTATGTTGCAAGAAATGGAGAAAATAACAACACTATTGCCCAAAGTTTTGCTCAAACAGCATCAAATTAGGCAAGGAACCATAATACCCACGCTTTTTTGCACCATTTCATTGCAGAAACGGAGAACTGACCTTCTCACCATACTAAAATTCAGCTCATTACTACAAATCTAGTACTTCACTGATCTGTCCTGTTTACTCATAAAAATGAAAAATTACATTTCAATTATTTTATTTCCCCTTTTGGGGTAGTAGTTACGGTTAGTAGTGGTTGCGGGCCACGTAACTGGTGGCTCCTAGCTTGTTGGATACCGCGGCTGCCGAATGTTGGTGCTCGGGCGCCCTTGGTGGTTCGGCGGGTTCGTAGGGGTTTTTGCTCGTCTGGTGAGAACCCCGGCGCGGGCGAATGGTCCACGTATCTGGTGGATCCTGACTTGTCAGTAGGCTGCCAGATGTAGGTGTTCGCATCAATTATCAAACTCTATCGTTTCGGAGGGCGAAAAACAGAGGTCGGAGCGTATCCAAAACTATTAGGTATTGAGCTGAAAGTGCGCATTATCTATCTTGCTCAAGTGATAATTTTGGAATTCATTGGTTTGTCGCCATTATAAGATATGTATTATTGTTAAGAATATGAATTTAGCATAGATGCACTTTTTTTAAAACACGAAATAAAACATGCATCGAATAAGATACCAAATTACTTTTTGTCATCAGATGTCAAAGAAACCAAAAAGAAAACGCTTATGATATAAATATCTGCATTTTTTACCAAACCAAAATCACACTCCGCAAAGCCACAACTTCCATATTAAATTTAAAACTTTTCAAATTATTCAATCAGCTGGCTAGTCCCAGTGTCATATTCCATTTCGCCTTTATTCAATTTTCTCAGCAACAGCGGACCTTCTGTCTAGGCTTGTTAGCAAAGTATCAAAGCGATCCGTTCGAGTGCAGTTTGAAACATAGGTTAGGTATACACTCTGTGTTCTAAACGACATCTTCGGAGCGAAATAAAAGTTTACAACCGGATTATTCAATTTGTAATTGAGCTTATACACTTTCCGTCTAATAAAACAAGAAAAATGAAGGATCAACTTGTCCTGGCAGAGCACGTGCCGAAAAAAAGCTGCTCGTTCCGTGAACGCTTTCGGATACCGTCCGGGGCTTTATGTCATGTTTAGTTTTGAGAATAGTCAACTTTTCCGAGCTTGCAGGCGACTTCCGCTATTTTGTTTCGTCTTGCCTTCGCGCCCGTTGCCTATATTGCCCTTCTCAAGAGTAGAACGAGGAAGTTTCAGTGCTGGAAAAGTTTTTAAATTTTGAAGCCTGCGAAAGCGCTGAAAATAGCACCCAGTTTGAAAAAAAAAAAATATCCTCGTGATGCAACTTTCGTGCAGATAGCCAAGTTTAGAGTTTCGAGTGGATCACTGAAAACTTTGAACGATTTTTAGGCAGACCTCTTGATGGTGCAACGTTTCATTACATATCGACTGGAAGAAATTAAATAGTGATAGGTATTTACTGCGACAAACAAAGTAACATCTTCCCGCGTATGGTTTTCATTTGCTTGTCAAGTTCTTGAAGGTACATGAATCTCTTGCAGCAATTGTTGTGAAATATTTACTTCACTGGTCGGTGCACCCGAACGACTGAACGACGAAATTCCAACTATGCTGCGTGCTAAAGTTCCCATCAAAGAAATTCTCCCCTCGAATGGGCGTACATGGATGCGTCAAGAACAAGTGATTTATAAAGCTAAAAATTATTCAAATTTATTCCTCCGACCCAGCAGAATGGCTTCCGCCAGCCAGACAACCCCAAGCCACATCGGATAGCGATATCCTGCTTCGACTGGGTTCCCTGCTATCTCCCTGCTGCTGGTTTTCGTGTTTTCCAAAGGGTGGCACTTCTTGACTCCTTCGGAGTGCTGTTGATCCATTTCTGGTGTTTACATTTGTATACCCAATTTGAACTTCTCTTCGGGTGTGCCACCAACAGACTGCTCAGTGCCAGTGCATAGTGGTTTCAGTTTTTTAAGAGGAATGGTCATAATTCTTTAAAGTCAACATTGAAAATTACAGTAAAAAATCGTTTAAGCAATTCAGTATCATAATTTACATTTTATATAACTCATTTTGGTATCATAATGGCCAATTTTTCCGAACTGGCTCATTATGCAACTGAAATGAGTTGCATAATGAAAAATAGTTGTATAATGTTCATAATGCAACTCATTTGAGTTGAATCATGAAAATTATGCAACTCAAATGGGTTGCACTATGAAAAAATCATTGCATAAAATTCTGTATGGATTTTTTAGCAACTCGTTACATAAATAACTATTTCAAGAGCACATCTTAGAAAAATATGAGCTTGCGCTAGAACAGCGCAATTAAAAAAACACGCAATATTTGTCCCTATTTCTACAAAAGTTAAAGCTAAAAATCAATCATGCAAAAATTTGAAGTCTTGAGATACAGCTAACGTGAAGTGACTTAAGATTCCCAATACTTATATAGGAACTCAAAAACATGAAATGTTTTCGATAAAAAATATGTGTTTTTGTGTGAGAATTTTTAGCCCCGTGAGGGATCACCTATTCATCAATTACCTGAAGGAGAAGGGAAGGCAAAAAATATGGAATAGAGAAAAGGACAGGTAAAGGAATAGAATCGTTATACACGCATAACATACCACAACGGGTTGCAACGGGTAGCACTGGTAAAAAGGCACTGCGATAACGCATAAAGGGTACAGAGAGCCTATAGCTCTTTGCCACAGCGGGTCAAGAACCACAGATCATCTGGAAGATTCAGGTTTCTGAAGTCAGTTTCACATAATTTCACATAGTTCACCGAATACTCGAAAACGCAGTTGCGCAAAAACTTACATATCAAATGATATGAAGTTCCATAATTGGATTCACAGCATTCATATAGAAATGAATCAGCTTGCTGAATATTCGCTATGTGATAGCTGAGTCGGCAGTGGTCAGTCAATGCTTTAACCAGAATGCTGCAATTCTGCTTGGACAGATTTGTTAGATACTTCGCCGCCCTTGGAGATGGCTCAGTACAATACAATTTTATTTGACGACATGACTCTCGAATATTCAAATATTGTTTATGCTGAATGGCAGCTCAAGTGTCAATCTGAAGCTTAACCCAACACTTTGATATGATGCTCCAGTGCGAGCTTAATCATCAGTCAATTCATTGCCAGCGATGGAAGAATGGCCAGGTACCCATACAAAATGAACTGCATTTGCTGAATTCTGCTCCTCGATTTGAGATCGACAAGCAATAACAAACTTTGGCCGAGAATTGGCCGAAGCAAGTTCTTTAATAGCAGCCTGGTCATCTAAAAGGAAGAATATGACCTTGCCCATTACATGCTGCTGAAGTACTGATTGCACTCGGCACGTAAAAGCAAAGATTTCAGCCTGAAGAATGGTGCAGTGTCTGCTCAACAGACACCCTATCAGGAAGGTTAGGATAGTGTGTGGTTAAGGCCGTCTTCTACAACACTAGTAAAAGCCAGGACTACTCTCTCCTTGACCCACTAAACACATTCCTATAGTCGCCAAACCCTACGTCTCTCCGGAACCACCAAGAAGGTATTGCTTCAGAGAGGGGCTAGTGCACATCGCACTCTCAATGTTAGCTGCGTAGCCTAGCAGCAACGACCATCGATGACTCGCTCTGGAGAGTCCATCACGGTAACATGCTGGCGCTTAGCCAGTTTCCCGAGTGGTCCTCGCCACTCCTTTTGTCCTCGGAAGGCGGGCAGGGTCAACCCCGCCCGCGCCCAACTAATTTGTAGACATCAAGAACTGATGCCCACGTGCAACCCGACCTGACCTGCCCGCAAAGGAAGGGTATCAATACGCTTCAGGCCCTATCAGATGCACCCGAAGGTTGCAGACAGCAGGGTCTCACCTACCCCGACCGTTGCTGGGGACCCCTGCCAACCGTGGGCTCGGATCCAACCCAGTAGACCGACGCCACGACAGCACCGCTACCGGGACTTCCTCTCCGCGGCCACTTAATCGCTGTAAGGGTCGATCTCGACCGCAGGGCACCGGTATGACCTACGAAGCCGACTTCGAACCCCTGGACCACCTCTTGTATTGCATCTGGACTAGCCATTCTCCGAGTCCACGCGCCACCTCCTCTGTAGCTCCCAGACGATATTGGTGATAGCCGTTGAAACGGCGTTCCAGCTAAACTCATCCCTACACATCCTCTGGACCAAATTGTCCGGGAGTGGCGAGGACCACTCGGGAAACTGGCTAAGCGCCAGCATGCTACCGTGATGGACTCTCTAAAGCGAGTCATCGATGTTCGTTGCTGCAGGCTACGCAGCTAACCTTGTGGGTGCGATGTGCACTAGCCCCTCTCTGAAGCAATACCTTCTTGGTGGTTCCGGAGAGACGTAGAGTTTGGCGACCATAGGAATGGTTTAGTGGGTACGAGGAGAGAGTAGTCCTGGATTTTACTTTTGTTGTAGAAGACGGCCTGTCAGACCTACACTACCCTAACCTTCTGTTAGGGTGTCTGTTGAGCAGATTATCCCCCTATGGTTTAGAAGGAAAAAAAAAAATTGTCCAGAGTTGTGTCCTCCCCGCATGTGGCAAGCATGCGGTCACGCATTGTGCGAAAATGATGCGAAAATGAAACGAACAAAACTTGTTCCGCCGTTTCCTCTAAACGGTGTAGATACTGTCGGAAGCAACCATGACCTGTAAGGACCTGTGTCAGGTGGAATGTAACTTCCTCATGGCGCCTATTAATCCAACTATCTACCCTCGGTATCCAACCTATGGGTCCACCTTCCTTTGGTGGAACTGTCCCAAGCGCGCTGCCATTTGACCATAGAGGCCATCCTGGCAGTCCTGCATATGCCTCTTGTACCGCGCATTTCGAAGCAATCCATGCCCTCACTGATAAGAATGCTGATAGGCACCATACCAGTAATGGTATGGCACATAAGCCTGTAAGTACTATCCAGCTTCCGTCGATAGCATTCAGTACTTAGCACGGTGCCTCACGCCGGGCCGCCATACCTAAGTATGGACGTAGCAATACTAGCCAGAAGCTTGCGCTTACTGGCGTACACCGCAGAGCTATTGGACATCATCCGAGACAGTGCCGCAATAGCTGTGGAGGCTTTTTCACAGGCATAATCGACATGGCTACCGAAGGTTAGCTTATCGTCAGTCATCATGCCCAATTGTTTGACGGAGCGCTACACTGATCTCCGTCTGCTGCTCCGACTTCCGGTTGTTAAAAACCGTTACCTCTGTCTTGTGGCGAACCAGCTCCAGTTTTCTGGACCGCATCCACGCCTCCACAACCTTGATCGAGTGGTCGGTAGTCAACTTCACCTCTTCGATCGTTTCACCGTAGACTTCGAGCGTAATGTCGTCGGCAAATCCGACAATCTCCACTCCCACTGGGCACTCTAACCTCAACACCTCGTCGCACATGACATTCCATAACAACGGACCCAGGATGGAACCTTGCGGGACTCCTGAGATTATGTGAAAGCACTTCCGACCCACCTCCTTGTCGTAAACTAGTACGCGATTCTGAAAGAATCTTACACAAATACTCCGGTATCCCCATATAAAAGAGCGCATCGGCAATAGCAGAATAGCTGGTGCTATTAAACACATTCCTTACATCCAGAGTCACTACCGCGCAGAAGTGAATTCCCCTCATCTTATGCTCGAGTGCATTCTCGGTGGTTTTGGTAACCGACAAGTCTACGGTGGACTTCCCCTTCCGGAAGCCGTACTGATTGCTCGAAAGACCATTTTCGCCCTCGGTGAACCTCAACATTCTATTGAGAATGATCTTTTCGAGCACCTTCCCCGCTATGTCAATCAAGCATATTGGACTATATGCCGACGGGTCTCCGGGTGGTTTCCCCGCCTTTGGCAATAGTACCAGGCTCAGCCTCTTTCAAGCTTCTGGGAAAACTCCCTCGTCCAGGCATTTCTGCATAGCAGACCTGAACATCTCGGGAGCCTCTGCAATATGTAGCTACTTTTACGGCCAGGTTCGGAACTCCGTCCGGACCTGAGGCCTTACTTACGCCAAGGGAGTTGGCTATCCCCGCAAGTTTCACATCGGTGACCCTCTCCTCATCGTCAGTCCCAGTCCCCGACTGTTCTACAAAAGAAGGCCAAGGACTTGGATCATAACGCGGAAAAAGCCCCTCGATGATCCCCTCCAATATCTCTGGAGTGTGCTCAGTAGGAGCCATTCCCAAGCAACACACATGTTATATAACAGTTACGGCAGCGCAAGTTTTAGTTGTATAGAAGATTATTTGACGTAATTTCAACACTACGTTCAAATAACGTCGTAATAACTTCTATACAACCAAAACTTGCGCTGTCGTAACTCTTATATAACATGTGTGTTGCTTGGGTTACACCTCTCGTCTTGGCCATCGCGATCCTGTAGGCATCACCCCACGGACACGCATTGGCACTCTAACAGTGACCCTCAAGCAGGTCTGTTTGCTTGCCCTTATCTTCAGCGCAGCATTTGCAGCAGCGAACATCACCCGCCGTTCTTTTCGATCTTCCTCAGATCATGCTCGCTTCATCCGCCGCCTAGCCCGCAGGTCTGCAATCACGTCGGTGCACCAGTAAGCCGCTTGCCTCCCATTTCTAAGATGGACTTGTCTAGGCATTGTCGCATCGCACGCACGCGAGAGCACCGCTACCAGCTCGTCGCCATCTAAACCAAGCGGGTTTCGCTCACGGTGGAGCGCTTCCCTAAATACCCCTTCGCGATTGCTTGGTCTTGGCCTTATCGCCTCTTCCTCTTCACGCTGCCTGTTGTTGTTGTAGTCGATACTGTAGGGAACCACCAGGTGATCGCTGTGACTGTAGTTATCGTCTACTCTCCAGTTCGAACGACTTGTTAGGCCAGGACTACAAAGTAACGTCAATTATCGACTCCGCATCGTTCTGACTAAAGATGCTCTTGGTACCGACATAAGCCAGGTCGACATCTAGTATGGCCAGTGTCTCTAGCAGGATCTGACCCCGCTGGGTCGTGAAACGGCTTCCCCGTTCCACGACCGAGACATTGAACTCACTAACCTGCTATAACCACTGGCCTTCGCCCTGTTAGAACGGTCGTTATACAGTCCAGCATCTGCGTGAACTGCTTGATCGGTCACCGCGGAGGCGCATAACAACTACAGAAGAAGACCCCGTTTGCTTTAGCCCTCATAGGTAGTGGACACCAACTCCTGGACGGAGTATTTACTCGTCATCCATATCGCCGCCATTTTTCTGAATCCATCCGCGATCCATTGCCGGCGGGTACTCGGTATGAGTCCACTATGGTGCACCACTCAGAAACCGCCTGCTGAGCCGCACCACCGCGGTTAAGGTTCAGCTACGTTTCCTGCACTGTGATTTGTTCACTGCGGTTTTCTTGAAGGCCGGGTACCTTGGACCACACGTCGGATGCCTGTTGTTCATGGATTTCCCGGTGCAGATCAGACAAATGGGTGGACTCGTGCAGCCTTGTGCCTTATGGCCTTTGGCGCCGCATCTCCCACACAGTTTGCTCCTGTCAGGGCCTTTGCCGTCTCATGACTTGTGTCCTGGTTCCAAACACCTGAAACGAACCTCCGATGGCTCATGGAACGTCAGATGAAGTACGCACCAGCCTACCTTAATCCTCCCTACTTCAACGGACTTTTTTTTACGTCGGCCACAGGTGGCTAAACCAAAGCTACTTGTGTTCCTGCCGTCCCCTTTTGTAGCCTAATGGCTGCGGCGGCCACCTGCATTTCGCAATGTTGGTGCAGTGCCGTGAGGAGCTCTCCCACTTCGGAGACCTCGTCTAGGATTTTCACCTTCAGAGTCGGCTCTTGTGTAAGAGCACTCACGACTACCCCTTCGCCAAGGACCTCTTCCGCCAAACTTTTGTAGGCGGCACCCTTGCGCTCCCTATCGCGCTTCAGCTCCAGGATCATCTCGCCCGTACAAGTACATCTAATACTGCGCACATCGGCTCCCAGATCCACAAGCTTGGCGTCGCTCCGCATCGCCTTCTAGACGTCCGAGTACTCTGACTGTTCGGTCTTGATGACGAGCGCGTCACCTTTCTCGCGCTTTGCACCTAATATTTTACGCCTTGGTTTGACGTCCTTAGCTACTTAGACCTGCGGCTGTCTTCTTCTTATTCCGCTCGACCTTCGTCCAATGGGCGACCTCCTTTTGGTTCGCCCTACTCTGTGGTTGTTGAGGGCCTACCAACGGTCGCAACTCTTGTTTCCCATCCTTCCGGGACGGACCAGCCTTTTCTGGCCCACCCTTCCCAGGTTTCCTGGACAGCTGGCTGGGGTCCGACAAGCCGGCAATACTGCCGGCAATGACTGCGGCGGTCATTTTCAGTTTCTCGATGTGAGAACTTACAGAGGCGGAGAACTCCATTCGTGAGCGACCCAACCCAATTTCATTCCCAATCATCCACACACTACTTAAGGTGCCATTAGACTGTTTGCTATGATGCCAAATATTTGCTTCGTTAAGTTTTGCCGAATATTTGATCAAAGCGGGTCAAATATATTTGTCACAGCAACCAGTGTTCAAATATTTGACACAAACATATTTGATCAAAAGCTTTGACAAGCGCTGTTTTGGGTGAAAGTGAGCTCAAACATACCTTTCGACATAAATATCTAATTTCATTCAAAAACAAAAATCGTAACCGAACGCAAGAGTTTAACCATACGATTCCGAGTGTGGACACCTGGACTTCCAAATTTCTTCGGTTTGCAACCAGCAGGGTACGGCCGAACTGAATCAGGATATCCATCAGTTCCTCATCCACATAGTTCTGATAAAAAGAAGCCAGCACCTTGGAATGGATTGACGGATGGCTAAGACTTGGGTGGCAACCACCGGAAACGCGGATCAGGATGTCGACACCGAAAAACTTTTCCTTGCCGAGCAACAGAAGCAGGTTCTGGAGCTTGTACTGTAGAATCTTGTGTTTGGCCTGGTCCAGCGAGCAGTCGTTCGGTTTTTTTTTTGCGTTCGAAGACCTGGACAGCGTTGACAGATTACTTGCGTGCCTTCATCATGTCCGGTTATGTAGACAAAACAGAGCGTTAATGATTAATCATAAATTTAATCATGATTAATGATTAATGATTAAGATTAATCAAAACCATTAATCATAATCACAAAAAAATCTCATTCAATCATTAATCATAATCACACTGTTTTTGCAATCTAATCATTAATCAGTAATCATAATCATTAGAAAAAATATTAATCAATCATTAATCATTCATCATCAAAAATGATTCATCATATAAAATATATGGTCCAATTTAAATTGGTTCAAATGCTGTTCTAAAAAATATAATTTATGATTTATTTTTCAAAAATCTCCCGGACAGAGTTACCTTTTACTTTTGAAACTTCAAAAACATGTGAAACAATAAATTAATTTTAATCATTTCAATTTTTTTGTGATTGATTAATCATGATTAATCATGATTTTTAATCAATGAGCCATTTTTAATCATTAATCATAATCAATAATCACAGATTAAACAAATTTTATTCATTAATCATAATCTTTAATCATCCTTAAAATCTAATTAATCATTAATCATAATCAATAATCACCAAAATTGGAATTTTAATCATCAATGATTAATCATGATTAAAATTTCTGTTAATCATGAACGCTCTGAGACAAAATCTTCTTTCGGACACCCTTGCTAAGCGGACTGTTTTTGAATGTGGCTTGCGATTCATTAAACTTGGTAAATCCCAGAAACAAACTCATTGAATGATATTTGGAACAGTTTAGAGATTTCATTGTCCATTTTTTTGGTGCCTGATAACCCCGAAATTTGGCTAGGTTTTGATCAGTGTTTGAATCTGATGAGCGACATTTTATTTTTATCCTGGGAATCCCTCTGAAATTCCTCCAGTAGTTCGTTCTAGTATTCTCTCTGAAGTTCCTTCTTGTATTTTTTTTGGGATTTCTTGGTGAGATTACTCCAGATATTTTTTTTTTTCTGGGATACCTCATGAAGGTCCATCTGAGAGTCTTCAAGGAATACCTCGGAAGTATTTCTCTTGGATTTTATTCTGGTATATTACCTGTAGGTCCTTTTTGTTTTTTTTTTTGTTTTTGAATTTGGTCTGAAATTTATTCAGATATTTTTCTAGGATTTTTGCAGAAATTTATTCTAATTTTCGTTAGAATTTTCCTGCAGAAATTTCTCCTGGAGGCCCTTTTAAAATTTATCCAGTAGCAGTTTCTAAGTTTTGAGGTAATTGGAGAAAAGTCAAACAAATATCCCAAAGAAATCCCAGAACAAATCTGCAGGAATCCCACAAAGAATTCCTGAAAAAAATCTAAAAGCAACTGTTGGCACGAGTTTTCTTTAGGAGAAAGGGTGTATTGGCCAACGGTTGAGTTAAGATAAAAGGTTGTATCCATGTTTACGGTTTTCGCAAATATTTTTTTTTTTTTTTTTTTTTTAAGAGTGACCAGGTGGAGCTGCAGGACAGCTGATAGCAAAGCCTGGACCCTTTCCCAACTTTCCCCCTACTAGGACCAATACTCACGATGGACTAGACGATGTCGTCAACTTGAGCAAAGTGTGTAGTAATTAGCATTGGGTCGTAGTAGTTTAAAAAAATACTGTTTTTAACTTTTCCCATCGCACTAGTGTTTTGATCGAATGGAAGCTCCAAAGATGATTTGATAATTGAACAATATTTCAATAATTGAAAATCTCCGAGGTCACTGGACAACATTCAGAGATAAAAAAAAGGGTGTCTATGTCTATGTTAACGCCTTCAGAGTACTATTCTTAAGAAAAAAAAATGTGTCGTAGCTATTTTTAAAGATTTGATATTTCTGAAAATTATTCGAAGACAGCTACCAGAGCTAGCGTTTTTAGCCGATATGGGCAACTAGTTTTCTAACAGCTTCCCCAAACAATAATCAGATAATATCCTCAGTTATTTAATAATACATTCTGAAAATTATTTCAAGCTGATTACCAATAGTGTCAATAACCGATGTTAGTCATTGACAGCACCAGCATCATCCCCAAATAACTCTCATATCAGTGTTCGATAACACTTTTTGAGCTTCCATTCGATATTGTAAGAAATTTGTCAAACCCTATTTGTCAAAATATAGTCAATAATGTATCAAATTGTGTTTCTAATTTCGCTAGTCGTCTTCTGCATATCTGTGATCATCTCAGTCCAAAGTAATATTATATCCATCGTAACCCTTTACAATGTCAACCGTCCTAAGTCCTAACTAAATTCCTGCTTTTTTGATCAGTGAAATAATACCGTCTAAGATATATAAACAAAAAAGTTCAGTCAACTTATTTTTGTCAAAAATAAAAATGATAATGATTATTTGTCAACTTTTATAAATTCACAAAACCCATAAAAATAAGAAATACAAATATAAACTCATTTCTTAAATCAACAGTTTAATCTTTACCTAATCAGTCCATAATTTTCTAATTGTAATGAATCTAATCTGTAAAGCTGTAAGTCAACTTATCCTAGCGTCCCCTATCCTGTGTACTAACGAATTCAAGTAACGAATGATGAGTGTAACGCAGAGACCTCCTCTACCCACTCTTGCGTTACGTTAAATTTAACATTTATTGTTAAATTTGAGGAAATTCAAAGAATGCAAAGATTAGGTCTGTGCAAGCTGAATTATAATTTGTTTTTGACTTGTGATAAATGCACGACGGATACTCCTTTGGTTCCCATTAGCACTTACGGCGATTCCTTCACTTGCGCTCAACTCGTAAACTAGATATATCTAGCTCAAAGTCCAAGCGGTGGTGAATGAACTGGCGCTTAAGTGCTAATGGGTTAAGCCCTCCCATCGCGTCAAGATCGAATATCCAGGGGGAGGGCCAACCTAGTCATACACAAGTAACGTTGTTCAGTTAATAAAAAGCAGTCAGTTTTTGTCCAAAATGTCACGTCGAACGCATTGACGTCAACAATGCGTTTAAGTGTTCGCACGTTAGCTTCGAATCTATCAACACAATTAAGTGCTGCAAATCTCCTTCCCACTATTAATTCTTCGGTCGATTTTAATTGCTTTATTTAAAGAAAATATGACCAACTAACATTCCAAAAATTCGAAAAAGCGACTATGACATTAATGAATGACTAATCAAAATCAACCGAGAAACGTGGGAAATAGAGCCCAAACAACATTTTGAAGTCAGCTGGCTGTGAAAGGTTCCAAAACCTGTCACAAATCCTACAATACTTTTATTAGGATTTGTAACGATCATCAAAACCTTCTCAAATCCAACCGACTTGGAACTATTGCTTGGGAATAGACTCTAATGAGCCCTGGCGGATCCTCCATGTTTATCGAGCATGTCTGATGCATATGATCAGCCATACTCCATCTGCAGCAGCCGGTTCGTGATGAACCGTTGGAGGCGCATTAAAGTGTTAAAAAGGTGATATGTTCCACTAAAGAACACTACATTACAAGAACCAAAATGAAACTCCTTCACTTTAATACCGTCAACCCCTGCGAACTTGGCCAGGGGTTTACGGTTTTCGCAAATATTAAAACAATATGGTAGGTACTTCGTTTAAATGCTGAACTGAATAAGTTTATTGGTTGGCTTGAATGAACCGACACACAACTGTGCGGTTTCCAAGCGGTTTCTTCGGCTCGCCGGCTGAGGTAGAGGGTTCCACTGAAGCGATGGCAGACGAGTGTTGTTGCTAAAAACGGCGGAGACAGGATGGATTTTGATTGTCACGGGATTCGATGAACTGCGGGCACGGTGCTTGACCCTGAAATATCATGTGGCGGGACAGCGTAGGTGGGTGGAGGCGAGACGGTTTCTCAGAGACGTTAGACCTCACGTCGGTGACACGGGTACAAAGGAGGGGCAGTGTTCCCTGGGGCGACGAAGCGAGACTTGAGGCAGCTCTCCTACGTAAAATAGCGGAACGCTCCGTAGCACTGCAGCTTTTGGTGGAAAAATGGGACTCTTTGTGACGAAGCGGGATCTCTTGCGTCGGAGTAGTTCATCTGGCAATAAAGCAGACCTTCCGGCGATAAAGTAGGTCGACCCGGCGGATCTCCTGGTGACAATATGATCTTCCGAGTGGCCAAGCAACCCTTCTGGTGGGTGTCGAAACGGACCTTCCAAAGGCGTAATAAGTGTTACGACGACAAAGCGAGTCTTTCAGCAGCGAAAAGGGTCTTCCGATGACGATTTGGGCTTCTGAGCAACGCGGCCCCCTGCCGGTGATGAAATTGATTTTCTGGTACCTTATACTTCCGGAGTGTCACCGTCTTCCAAAATCTTGCAAAGTAAATCCTTTTGCTGCCAAGCGGGCTGAATGGGATTTGGCCATACAATCTCAATCCCGGTCACAAAAAAAACGACATGAAAATGGGACCAAAAATAGAAACGAAATTCAACTGTCATGGGTAAAATATTTGACTATCGATGAGTAGGCGATTATTTGCGTATGCATTGCAAATAACGACCAAATATTTCCCCTTACTTATTTGGTCAAACATATTTGGCCATTACATTATTTGTAGAATATGTTTGTTAAAAAATGACAAATATTTGCTCAATTGACAAACAGTCTAATGGGTACTTTATGCTGACAGGCCATTCGTCTCAACCGGCACAGAAAAAAATAATTAAATTTAAACGACATGTAAATCACAGAAACTGTAAATTTAAACGAATTTAAATCAAAAAATGATTGAAAATTGAGTTGAATATGATGCACATATTGAGAACATTGAAAAACATACAATTTAGCACTTTTATGAACCTAAAATTCCATGGCAAAGAATTTGCAGGTTTGAATTTAAAATTAAATTGATTAACAACCGATTTTCTGTTAACAAAACTATAAATTTGAATTGGCGTGTAAATTTACAGCGACACTCGTTTACAATCAATACAAATGGCGTCTCGGTTTTAGTTTTGCTTTGTGCGACGACAGAAGGCAGTTGGTCGTGAGAGAAGCACCGATAGACGCACTGATTGTTGGTTTTGTGTCGCGAGTTTTCGTGTTTTATAATTCCTTGTACGTACGCAAGTGCATAAAATGTATAATTGATACAAGTGTTATTTATCAGGTTGTTGATTCTGATACAAAACCATCGAGTTCTTAAAAAACAAGTTCATCAGCAGTAGCACCAACTGCAATCGCAGTGCGTCTCCCGGTGCTCCGTTTTGCGATCCGGCTGCGTAAAGAACAGCTGTTGATATAGTCAAGAATTTGCATGGCCAAATAATGAGCGGCAAGTATGAGCTATGGCAATACCGGATCGCCGTGAAGTTTGTCTCCACAACAAAATTAACTGTGGCAGTCGTGCGGCGAAAAAAAAACATCCATGTCAACAAACGAAATCGCCAAAAATAAATCGTTTAAATTTAAACGATGTTTAATTTTACACGACTCATGTATGAGACATGAATCGTGTAAAATTAGAGTCGTGTAATTTTAAAGTCAAACCTTATTTTGCGTTTATTTCGATGCTCCAAATATGTGCATCGAAATAAACGCAAATTTACACCGGTGGCTTGTGAGAGTGAGTACCCTATACGCTACCACGGGATAAAAGACTCAACTACAGAAAATTGAATGGAAGTTTAACCCTGTCAGCTCTCACTTTCAGCACACTGCGTGCGAATGTGAGTACCTTTTTCATTTCGCTTCCGTGTTGCTGATTGGAAAACAACAATTACCGGCAAACCATAACGGAGAAAATGAAAAAAGAAAAAATATCGCAATCATAAAGACATGTCGAAAAATTGCAGCCCTGCTGACGACCATTGGAGTTAGCATTCGCCTTGCCTTGCGGGCATCGCCACACTGCTCCTTGTTGAGCAGAGCCTAGTTAAGTCTAGAGGAAATCCCTCTCAGACGCGACCACTAGCGTGCGCAGGGTTCTTGCTTAGGGGGGGCACTATAATAATGGTGCAATATATGTATGATCATGGTGCAAAATAGAATGATGGTGTTACACGCAATATGAATTCCCAAGTAGGGGTTTCAACATGTTGTGGTGCCAACATCACCAAGTACTTTATATTGGGATTCTAGAGAAGGCTTCGGATGGTGATGATTTCAAGGCAATACGAAACTTAAATATGAAGTCATTATCTCGACTCTTATAAAATTTTATAAACGTATCAAATACAATGGAGAATATCTAGAAAATTATCAATTATAGAAAAAAATATTGTCGTTGTGAAAGAATTTTGATCCTAGACAATTAATGATGCTAGGAGAATGTCAGAACTCCTAGATAGAACATTTTGATCTTAATACTTATTGCAATCTACAGAGATTCCTCCAGGATTTCTCCAAAGATTCGTGCATCAGTTCCTCCAGGAATTCCCTCAAAAATCTTCCAATAATTCCTCCAGGAAGTCTCATATATTTCTCCAGAAATTCCTTAAATAACTCCTCCAGGAATTCCTCCAGTAAATACTCCAGGAATTCTTCCAAAATTACCTCCAGGAATTCCACCTGAATTTTCTTCTAGAAAAAATCCACTAGAAATGTCTGCCCCCAATATTTCCTCCAGAGTTGCCCCACGGAATCCCCCAGAAAATCCTAAAGGAATTTCTGATGAATATTTTCCTGGAATTCCTTGAAAAATTCCTCCAGGAGTTCCTTCAGAAAATTATCCAGGAAATTCTCAACGAATTTCTTCAGGAATTCCTTCAGGGATTCATCCATGAATCATTTCAAAAAATCCTTCTTAAATTCCTCACAAATTCCTCCAGAAATTTCTCGAAAAATAACGCCAGAAATTCCTACAGGAATTCCTAAAAAAAATCCTCCAAGAATTCCTCATGAAATTCCTTCAGGGATTTTTCCAGAAAATCCTCTAGGAATTTCAGCCACAATTTCTCCAGACAACCCTAAAAGAATGTCTCCCGGAACTCTTCCAGAAATTTCGCGAGGAATCTCTACAGGAAATCCTCCACAGATTCCTCCAGTAGTTTCTCCAGGATTTTTTCCAGGATTTTTTTCAGGAATTCTTTCAGGGATTCAATAATGAATTTCTTCTGAAGATATCTCCTTTAGAAATTCCTCGTGGGGTTCTTTCAGACATTTCTTTAGAAATTCCTTCAATATACAACCAGTGATTTCCTGAAAGAAAACCCTCCACGGATTCCTGCAGAAAATCCTAAAGGAATTTCTTCCAAAAGGAATACCTCCAAGCAATCCTCTAGGAATTTCTTTATGTTTTTTTTCCAAAAATTTCTTAAGGAATTCCTCCAGGGATTCATTACTGAATTTCTTCAGAAATTCCTCAGAAACTTCTTCCAGAAGTTCCTCCTGGAATTCCTTCAGAAATTCCTCGAGGAGTTCTTTCAGACATTTCTCCAGGAAGCCTCATATATTTCTCCAGAAACTCTTCAAATAAATCCCCCAGGATTTCCTCCAGTAAATATTCCTAAAATTCCTCCAGAGATCCCTTCTGACATTTTTCTTAGAAAACTCCTGAATGTCTGTCTGTAAGAATTCTCCCAATATTTCCTCCACGGATGCCTCCATAACATGCTAAAGGAATTTCTCACGGAATTCTTCCAAGGATTTTTCCATGGATTCCTTCAGAGAATTCTCAAACAATTTCATCAGAAAGTCCTTCATGGATATCTTCAGAAATTCCACAAAAAATCCTCCAGAAATTCCACCAGGAATTCCTTCAGAAATTTGTCGAGGAAGAACTCCTGAAATTCCTCCAGCAGTTCCTCCAGGCATTCCTCCAGAAAATCCTCTAGGAATTTCTGTCTGAGTTCCCCAAGAATGTCTCCCGGAACCCTTCCAAGAATTCCTCGAGGAATTCCGCAAGGAAGTTGTCCAAGAAATCCTTCACGGATTCCTTCAAGAATTTCTTCAGGATTTTTTCCAGCAATTTATCCAAGAATTCCTACAGGAATTCATTCATAAATTTCTTCAGAAATTCCTCAAAAAATTCCACCAGGTATTCGTTTAGAATTTGCCCGAGTAGTTCCTTCAGACATTCCTCTAGAAATTCCTCCTCTAGGCATCTCTCCAGAGATTTCTCCCCGAAATTCATTCATGGACTCCACCAGAAAATCCTAAAGTAATTTCACCCGAAACTCTTCCAGGAATTCCGGGAGTTCCTCGAATGATTCCGCGAGAAACGCCACCAGGGAATCCTCCACGGAATCCCCTAGGAATTTCTCCAGGATTTTTTTTCCTGAAATTTCTTCAGGAATTCCTCCAGGGATGCAATAATTGATATCTTCAGTAATTCCTCCAGATATTCCTGCAGAAATTCCTCGAGAAGTTCCTTAAGGCATTCCTCCATTAATTTTCCACGAAACCTCATATATTTCACCAGAAATTCCTCAAATAATTCCTCTGGTAAATACTCCAAAAATTCCTCCAGAGATTCCTTCTGAAATATTCTTTTAGGAATGACTGTCAGAATTCCTACAATATTTCAGAGCGCCAGAAATTCTACCAGGAACTCCTCCAGGGATTCCTCTAAAAATCCTCTGGGAATTTTCACCAGAACTACAAAGCATTCCTCAAAGAATTCCTCAAGAACTTTTTCTAGGAGTTTCTCAAGGAGCTCTTGCAGGGATTCGTTAAAAAATTTCTTCAGAAATTCTTAAAAAAATCCTGCAGAAATTCCTCCAGAAATTTCTCGAGGAGTTCCTTCAGAAATTTCTCCATGGAGCCTCTTATATTTCTCCAGAATTTCCTCAAATAATCCCTCCAATACATACTCCAGAAATTTCTTCAGAATCACCTCCAGGAATTCCTCCAGAGATTCCTCATGAAATTTCTTCCAGAAAAATCCTTTAGGAATGTCTGCCAGAATTTCTTCAATATTTCCTCCCGGGATTCTTCAAGGAATTGCTCTACACATTCCTCCAGAAAATCCTAAAGGAACTTCTCCCGGAACTCTTCCAGGAATTCCTCCTGGAATTTCTCGAGCAATTCTTCCATGGATTCCTCCAGGACATTCTACAGGAAATTCTCAAGGACTTCTTCAGGGATTCATTCCTTCAACGATTTATTCATGAATTTCTTCAAAAAATCATCCAGAAATACCTCCAGGAATTACTCCAGAAAATCCTCTAGGAATTTCTGTCAGAATTCCTCCAGAGAATCTTAAAGGAATGTTTCCCGGAACTCTTCCAAGAATTCCTTCAGGGATACCTCCATGGATTCCTCCAGGAATTTCTCCAGGATTTTTTTCAGGAATTCCTTCAGAAATTCCTCCCTCCATGGATTCCACCAGAAATTTCTCAAGGCATTCCAGGCATCCAGGGATTTTCCAGGAAATCCTTCACGGAATCCTCCACATAATCCTAAATCAATTTCTCCTAGAACCCTTCTAGGAATTCCTCCAGGGAAACTTCCATGGAATCCTCATGAAATACCTCCAGGGATTGCTGCCGGAATTCCTACAGAAAGTTCTCTAAGAATTTCTGCCAAAATTCCTCCAATATTGTCTCCAGGGATCCTTCCAGAAATTCCTCGACTAATTCCTCCAGAAAATCCTAAAATATTTTTTTCCGGATCTTTTCCGGGAATTTCTCTAGGAATTCCTTCAGAGATTTCTTCATGGATCCCTCCAAAATTTTTTCGGGAATTCATCCATGAGTTTCTTCAGAAATTTCTCAAAAAAATCCTTTATTAATTCCTCGAGGACATTCCTCCAAGAAGCTTTAAATATTTGTCCAGAAATTTCTTAAAGAAGTCATCCAGGAAATTCTCTAGTTATTCCTCTAAGAATTCATAAATGAATTCCTCCAAAAAGTCTGGAGGAATTTATCCAGAAATACCTCCTGGAATGCAAACATGGGTTCTCCCAGAAATTTCTCCAGAGATTCCTGAAGAAAATCATCCAGGAATTTCTCCACAAAAATCCTCCAGGAATGTTTCGCAAAAAATACCTCAAAGAATTCTTTCGGGGATTCCTCCAGAAATTCCTCCATTCATTCCTTCAAAAATTTCTTCAGTAATTCCATCTTGAATTTCTACAGGGATTTCTCCAGGAATTTCTGCAAGGATACCTTAAGGAATTCCTGCTCGGATTTCTCCCGAAAATCTTGAAGAAATTTGTCCCGGAACTTTTCCTGGAATTCCTCGAGAAATTTTCCCAGGGATTTCTACAGAATTTTTTTTCTGGAATTTTTCCAGGAATCTCCTGGAACAACTATAAAAATTTCTCTTGTTTTTGCTCCAGAAAATTCTCTAAAAAAATCTTCATGGATAACCCCAAGAATTCCTCTAGGTATTCCTCCAAGAGTCCATCTACGGATTTCTGCAGAAAAAAACTTCTCCCGAAATTATTCCAGAAATTTCTCAAAGAATTCCTTCAGGAAATCCTCCAAATTTTTTTCCAGGAATTATTTCATTTTTTCAGGAATTTCTCCAGAAAATCTTTAAGGATTCTTCCAGAATTTTTTCTAGGAATTCTCCAGGGATTCATCCTTGAATTCCTTCACAGATTCCTTCAGGAATCCCTCCTAGGATTACAGCAGGGATTTTTCCCAGATTTCTCCCGGATCTTTTCTGGGAATTTCTCTAGGAATTCCTTTAGGGATTTCTCCATGGATTCCTCTAGGAATTTCGTCGGGAATTCATCCAGGAGTCCATCCATGAGTTTCTTCAGAAATTACTCAAAACAAAATCCTTCACAAATTCCTCGAGGAGTTCCTCTAGATATTCCTCCGGGAAGCCTTAAATATTTGTCCAGAAATTTCTTAAAGAATTTATCCAGGAATTTCTCTAGTTATTCCACCAAAAAAATCTTCAGGAATTTATCCACAAATACCTCCCGGAATTCAAACATGGATTCCTCCAGGAATTTCCCCAGAGATTCCTCAAGAAAATCATCCAGGAATTTCTCCAGGAATGTTTCGCAAAAAAATCCACAAAAAATTCTTTCGGAAATTCCTTCAGGAACTCCTCCATAATACCTGCAAAAATTCCTTCGTTAATTCCATCTTGAATACCTTCGGGAATTTCTACAGAGATTCCTCCAGGAATTTCTGCAAGGACTCCTAAATGAATTCCTGCTCGGATTTCTCCAGAAAATCCTGAAGAAATTTCTACCGGAACTCTTCCAGGAATTCCTCGAGAAATTTCTCCAGGGATTTCTACAGACATTTTTTCAGGATTTTTTTCTGGAATTTTTTAAGGAATCTCTCCAGAAATTTCTCCTGGGACAACTATAAAAATTTCTCTATTAAATTTTAAGATGATTTTCTTAAAAATTCTTTATGGATTCCTCCAAGAATTCCTCTAGGTGTTCCTACAAGAATTTATCCACGGTTTTCTCCAGAAAAAAAACTTCTCCTGGAACTGTTCCATGAATTCTTCGAAAAATTTCATCAGGTATTCCCCCATAGATTTCACCAGGAATTTCTCCAGGAATTCCTCCAGGGATTCATCAATGATTTTTTTAGATATTCCTCAAAAATTCCTCTAGGAATTCTTTTGCTCGAGGAGTTCCTTTAATCATTCCTTTAGGAAGCCGCAAATATTTTTACAGAAATTTTTCAAAGAATTCCTTCAGGAAATCCTCCAGAAATTCTTCCAGGAATTCCTACATTTTTTTAGGAATTTCTCCAGAAAAATCTCTTGAGATTCTTCCAGAAGTTTCTCTAAATTCTCCAGGGATTCATCCTTGAATTGCTTTACGGATTCCTTCAGAAATTCCTCTTAGGATTACAGCAGGGATTTCTCTAGGATTTTTTCCAAAGCTTTCTCTAGGATTTTCTCTATGAATGTCTTCAGGGATTCCTCCAAGTATTCCTCATGAAAATCCTCCAGAAATTCTTCCAATGATTCTTAAAAGCATGCCTCCAGAAATTCCTCCAAGAATTTTTTCGCGGATTCTTCCAAAAATTCCTTTAGGAATGACTCCACTGATTCCTCCAGAAATTGCTCCACAAATTCCTCCAGAGATTTTTTATTTCTGCAAGGATTCGTCATTTAATTCCTCGAGTAATTCTTCCACAAATTCATGCAGGATTTTTTCCAAAAAATCCTTCAGGAATTCCTTTAGCAATTCATCCTGGAATTCCTCCATGAATTATTTCATGGATTCCTTCACGGTTTCCTTCTGTTACCCCTCCAGTGTTTCATCTTGTTATTCCTTCACGGATTCCTTCAGGAATTCCTCCAGGGATTACATCAGGGATTTTTCCAGGAATTCATAGCTTCCTCCAGGAATTCTTCTAGAAACTCCTCCAAATGTCCCTCCAGAAATTTCCTCAGGGATTCCTGCAGAAATTCCTCCGGGCATTCTTCCAGAAGTTCCTCCAGGAATTCTTACAAGGAAACCTCCAGGCATTCTCCCAAGGATTTCTTCAGGAATGCCTTCAGAGAATCCTCCAGAAATTCTTCCAGGAATTTCTCCAGGGTTTCTTCCAGGAATGCCTCCAGAGTTTACTCCAGGGATTCGTTAATGAGAACCTGCTGGAACTCTTCCAGAAATTTGTCCAGGAGTTTTTCGAAATATTTCTCCACAAATTCCTCCATGAATTCTTTCACGAATTCCTCTACGGATTCCCCCAAGAAATTCTTCAAGGATTCCTTTAGAAATGCCTCCAGGGAATTCCTTCAATAATTTTTCCAGCAATTCCTTTAGTAGTTCCTCCTGCAAATTCTACAGGAATTTCTCTAGACTCTTCTTCCAGTTTTTGAGAGCTACGTTCAAGAATTCTTTCAAGCACTTCTTTAGTAATGCTTTCAGGGATTCCTCCAGAAAGTCCTTCAAGGATTCCTCCTGAAATTTCTCCAGGGATTTCTCCTGGAATGCCTTCATGGATTACTACAGATATACGCCACGATTACGCATTGGAAGCTTTAGTAATGCATAAAATTTAACGATGGTGCATTATTTCGCTATTAGACACATATTTGATTCAAAGATGGTGCGTGAGATGGTGCCTGGATGATTCTGTGAACATCATGGTGGTGCATGGAATTAACGTGGGATACTATTTTGTATGCGAAATGCCAAAATGATGCATCAAATTCAAATGTAAACCACATCATAATGGTGCATAAGATACCTAGATGAATGCCAAAATGGTGCATGAAAAGCTTTGAAGAAGGCGTATGATGCTAGTGTGCTGCATTAGTTGTCGCCGTTATTCAAAGATTATCAACATGTTGCATGGTTAGGTGCACGAATTGCAAAAATGGTGCATAGAATACAAAATAAAAGTATTTTATGTGATGCTCACAACATAATGGTGCATCAGATGCCTAGATGATATAATAAACGCTGAAATGGTGCTTGGAAAGCTTTGATGGTGCATGAAATTTAACGATGGTGCATGAGATCAGCATAATGCGTGGAAAACTAGTTCATTCTGTGGACGCTTTGAAGAAGGTACATGATGTTAGTGTGTTGTATTAGTTGTCACCGTTATTCAGCGACACTCGACATTGTGTATGGCTAGGTGTATGAATTGCAAAAATGGTGCTTGTAATTCAATGTGGTGCCGAAGTCACCATGGTTCACGTACATGGATTACAGTTTTGGAATACGAAATGCAGAAATGATGCATGTTATTCGAATATGGTGCTGACATCACTGATTATTTAAAAGATGGTGCGTGAGATTAGCCTAAAAATGATTCTGAGAACATCATGGGTGTGCATGAGATACTAAGAAATTGTATGTATCAGTGGTGCATTTGTTGCCACCATAATTCAGTGATTCTCAACATTGGGTGATTAGATCCAAAATGCAAGAATTGCAAAAATGATGCATAGAATTTAATGTGGTGCGGAAGTCAACATGGATCAGGTACATGGAATACAATTTGGTGTACGATACGGCAAAATAGAGCTTATGAAATTCAAATGTGAATTAAATGCTTAGATGACGCGTGAGATGGTGCTTAGATATTTATGTGATCATCATGGTGGTGCATGGAATGCAAAGGAGCTACATGATGTTTGTATGGTGCATTAGTTTTACCATGATTCAATTATACTCAACAAATTCCATACGGTACGCGAATTGCAAAAATGGTGCAGGAAACTCAATACGGCACAGAAATCAACATAGACCAGGAACAAGGAATGCTATTTTGTATGCGAAATGTCAAAATGGTGCATTAAATTCATTTATGAACCACATCATAATGGTGCATAAGATGCCTAGATGATATAGTGAATGCCAAAATGGTGGTTGGAAAGCTTTGAATAAGCTTTGATGCTAGATGATGCATTAGTTGTCACCGTTTTTAAAAGCTTATCAATATGGTTAGGTGCACGAATTGCAAAAATGGTGCGTAGCATACAAAAAATGTATTTTATGTGATGCTCACGGCATTACGGTGCTTTAGATGCCTAGATGATATGATAAACGCTGAAATGGTGCTTGAAGAGCTGTGATGGTACATGAAGTTTCATGATGGTGCATATCAGTATGAGGTATTAGATACTTAATTGATAAAAAGACATTTCATGCGATTATCATAATACGTGGATACCTAGATCATTCTGTGGACATCATGATGGTGTATTGAAAGCTTTGAAGAAGGTGCATGATGTTAGTGTGCTGTATTAGTCGTAACTGATACTCGTTATTTTGTATGGCTAGGTGCACGAATTGCAAAAATGGTGCTTAGAATTCAATGTGGTGCCGAAGTCACCATGGTTCACGTACATGGAATACAGTTTTGGAATACGAAATGCCAAAATGGTGCATGTTATTCGAATATGGTGCTGACATCACTGATTAGTTAGAAGATGGTGGGTAAGTTTAGCCTAGATGATTCTGAGAACAACATGGTTGTGCATGAGATACTAAGAAATTGTATGTGTCAATGGTGCACCATGGTTCAGTGATTCTCAACATTGCGTGGTAAGATCCAAGGTGCAAGAATTGCAAAAATGGTGCATATAATTTTTTATAGAAGAGGGGGCAAGTGCCCCCCCTTGCCCCCCCCCCCCCTGTGCACGCTAGTGGACGCGACCAACTTACCACCAGCAAAGACTGAAAACGAATGGGAAGTGTCCTAGTGAAAATCTCACTCAGGTTCACAATCACCACAACCACCAGACCGTAATACTTGTTAAATCAAACACTCACACTTTAACTGTTGAAAAGCAGTGTATTGATTACTTTCTAGAATGATACAGAGTTATGTGTATGTGCTTCATCCTAACTCTAAGCCTACCAGGAACGTTAGTGATGTGTGAGTTTAATCTGAGCCAAGATCTAAGCATGATGGATAAGTTAACTCTCTTTCTCTCTACGATTCTCTCCCGCTCGTGATCTCGTTAATCAATGTACACTGGAGGAAATTGACTCCTTAATTCTATTTCAATACTCCTCACATGACGGTTACCTCAACCGCTTCTGCGAATGCTAATCACGAGCAGTCGCATCCACCACATAGTTTGGACTACCTGCGAAAGGGAAGGCCACCGTCTGGGTAGACTTCGTAACCTTATCTTTCACAGGTTCCGCCGCAGCTGCAGTGTTCACGAGTCTCACACGTGCCTGCTAGGCATCGTCCATCGACTTACGAAGTCGCAACAGAGCCTTTTTCAGGTCCATACTAATCTTGGACTTCGTGGACGCACAGTCGATGATCCTGCAAAGCTGCTGCTCAGCCAACTTGGATTGCGGGCAGTCCTACTCTTTTCTAGTTGATGGCCCTCAACAAACACACTCCGTCCAGTATCTGCACGGGCTGGCTTGCCGGGGCATGGATCGGAGCTTCCACGCTGGAGCTGCGTGCGCAGCATCCCGCACTCCTCGCACTCTTTGCTTCTCCTTAACGGAGACCTCGCCAACTCACTCCTTGAGAAGGGGTTAGCCTCGCCACTACCACTTCCTCCTGCATTTTGATTTGTGTTATTTAATTTTGTTATCATTAGTCCCACGTCAGGCTGTCCCGACGGGCCTTGAAGAAACGCAAGTGAACCATGAGCTGAATCGGCTGCTGAGAGAACCAACCAACGTCCATACCGCGAAAATCGGGAGGCTACGGTGGGTTGATCACGTCATCCGGATGTCGTACCGACCAAATGGTTTTCGAGAGCCATCCGACCGGTACAAGAAGACGTGGTGCGCTGTAAACTAGGTAGGTCGTACAAGTGGAGGACGATCTGCGGACCCTTCGCAGAGTGTGGAACAGGAGACACACAGCCATGGACCGAGCAGAATGGAGACGACTACTATGTACAGCAAAGGTCACTCAGGCCGTAGTCTGACCGGTAAGGTAAGTAAGACATTTCTTTGAATCATTTTTGACCTCGGACATCACCACTGTGCAGTGCTTGTTTCGTTTTTTGCTTCCCATCGATACCCGTGCGCCGCACCGAGAAGGGGAAACGATTCGAAGCCAATGATTCCGGAACAACCGAATGGATGTCGTTCAGAGATTAGGTACTTCCGAGACGTGTTTGCCGAGTGTGATCCGAGATGGGAAGATAGGGCGCGCATCACTTTTCATAATACACCACCGCGCGACCAAGTTTTACAGGGGGCCCAAATGCGAGGATAAATTTTTCGAGACAAGGTGTTAAGGAAGATGATATGAAACTTATTGGCCCTTCCACTGCCAATAAGTATGATATCATCTTGCGCCCATGCGAATACTGTTGTAAATACAAACAAGTTTGAATGAAAATAAAAACTTTTATGTACAGTACGGAGAATGTATGCTTCAATATTTTCTTCATCAATTATAAACATAACAATTACACTAGTTTACAGCATTTTTGAACTCGGTAAGCTGATGATCATTTTTGGTGTAGAATCATGCCCTGAGTTCGAGAACGCAAAGGAAAAAAAAATACAGTAGAGCGGAAATTTTTTCGACTTCCCATACAAGGCTGATGATTTGAAATCGATTTTTGTTCTATTTTTAAGCAAAGTCGCTCACTTTAAACATCTCATTCTTCGTAATCAATGCTCAGATTGAGCTGAAATTTTTACTGTAACTCGCCTACATATGATATGTCAAATAAACGTTCAGAAAGAATTTTTAGATTGTTTTTTTCTTATTAAAAAAAAAACATTTCTTCATATATTTTTGGAAATTTGGCTAAAATTAAAGGAGATCGACCCTAAAACTCGCCAATATCTTGAATTTCATCAATCTGACGCAAAACCTGAATTCAGATGATCGAATAGTATTATATTCAGCTTTTAATTTATGGAAAAAGATTTGAAATTGGTTAAACAAAACGCAAGATATTTGAATTTTAGTAAATTCTATATTTTTAAAAGTTGTAAAACTCGATGTTGAGCTAAAACTCAAAATGTGCTCTACTTAAAAATTTTTGAAGCACGGTTTCGAAATCAGTACTAAATTATGCTTCAAAAATTTTGGTCGTTGACAGAAGTTCACGACTTTCGTTTTATTTTGTAAACTAGTGTTATCATCAGGTACTGAGGTCTTAATTTTGACAAAACTATGGACAGGTAAATATTGTGTGAAACATAGATATCAACGGTTATCTAACCCACCACTAATGATAAATATAATGATTACAATACTAAGAAATGATCAAAGTCGTTATTGCTCATATAAAACCCTTGTTTGGTTAATTATTTGATTTATTGTTTTTTAAGTATAATTAGCAATAGTTCTGGTTACAAGTATTGAATAACGTGTTAGCTATCCAGTCTCGTCATATATATTTTCAATTGATTCATACAACCATAGTAACAGATATAAATTTTGTATCGAAAACCATTTCACATATATGTATGCATAACTTCAAGATCACAAACGAGCTTTCATAATTGACGTTACACCACAAAACCCGCTAAAGGGGAAATAACGTGCCATGACCTACCGTACTACTTCAACACCCCCGCCTAGTTGAAGAATTTCCCGATGATCAAAGCTGTCAGCCAGTACTAACCCCAATCAAACCGTTCGTCATAGAAGAACAAAAAAAACGATATCGAAAGTGAAAATCAATTGTAATCCTCTACGATTCCTCCCCCAGGTTTACCACGGTTACCGTGCGCCATCTACTGTTCTGGTGTAACAACGTATCATGGCCCACCTATCGTTGTACGACTGATAGCGGAAAAACCAAAATTCCCAAACGAGCACCATGTAGGGCGGTATGTGTATGGTAAGGTTTGTGTGTGTGTTCAGACAAATCGTAAAATCAGACGGGTGTTTGTCTGTTTGGATTACGTTTCATGCTCTTTTTGTCCCAGTAGAATATAGGTAGCACGAGATGAATTGAATGAATGCATACACACACGTGGGGATGGAGCATGAAATGATACACCAAAGTTCAAACAATTTTTGGTGGGGATATCTTGCTCTTCAGGCGAATGATTCACTGCTCCATTTCAGTTTTACAGTGATGGTAATCTGCATTTTTTTTTACATGATACATTACAGTTTTGCAGTGATAGTGATATTTTTTTCTTTACATAGTTACATCTTAGTCAGCAATTCTACGTCACAACATATCGATGCGCTGCAGCTACATATTAATCAATCTCCGGATCGTCATGCACTCGTCAGGTTACTCTTGACCTTGTCTACAAACCTTCTCCGCTGTACATCGTGTTGCGCCATCCGGAAAACATCCAAGCACAATCTTGGTTGTTTTGCTGTATGGCATTCTTGCAACATACATACATACATACATTTATTTGTTCAACATCATTAAGACAATATATATATATATATATATATATATATATATATATATATATATATAAATATATATATATATATATATATATATATATATATATATATATATATATATATATATATATATATATATATATATATATATATATATATATATATATTTGGAAATTGTTGATATTTTTCGGTGATTATAAACACACTGAAACACGATTTATGACGTTTCGGCCTACTGTCATTCAGCCATCATCAGATTTATGCAAATCGATGTTCCTGCCACCAGTGTTTCAGTGAGTTTATAATCACCGAAAAATATCAACAATTTCCAAATATGAAACTCGACGGTGACCAAAACCCTTAAGAATCATTAAGACAAGGCATAATAATCAACAATAGTACGCCACAATACTCGGTTTGTGGCTGCCGCTCTCCATCCTCGGTCGCGTCCGATGCTCGCCAGGTCACGCTCCACCTGGTCCGCCCATCGTGCTCTCTGCGCTCCATGCCTTCTTGTGCCAACCGGATCAGTTTCAAACACCAGCTTTGCAGGGTTGTTGTCCGGCATTCTTGCAATATGCCCTGCCCACCATATCCTTCCGGCTTTGGTAACCTTCTGGATGCTGGGTTCACCATAAAGTGCAGCGAGCTCGTGGTTCATCCTTCTCCGCCACATACCGTTCTCCTGCACACCGCCGAAGATCGTCCTTAGCACGCGTTGCTCGAAAACTCCGAGTGCTTGCAGGTCCTCCTCGAGCATGGTCCATGTCTCCTGCCCGTAGAGGACCACCGGTCTTATTAGCGTTTTGTGCGTGGGTGAATATTTTTCGACCGCAGTTTTTTCTGGAGCCCGACTTCCGCTGATGATGCACCTTCGAATTTCACGGCTCACGTTGTTGTCAGCCGTCAGTAAGGATCCGAGGTAGACGAATTCCTCCACCACCTCGAAAGTATCCCCGTCTATCGTAACATTACTACCCAGATGGATCCGGTCGTTTTCGGTTCCGCCTACCAGCATGTACTTTATTTTTGAGGCATACACCACCAGCCAGACCTTTACTGCTTCGCGTTTCAGGCGGGTGTACAGCTCTGCCACTGTTTCAAATGTTCTGGCAATAATGTCCATGTCTTTCGCAAAGCACACAAATTGTCCGGATTTTGTGAGAATCGTTCCCCGTTGAAGAGTAGGCATGAGAGTCCATCACCTTGTCGCAGTTCCCGGCGAGATTCGAATTCGAATGAACTGCATAGTTCACCCGAAACCCTTACGCAGTTTTGAACACCGTCCATCGTTGATTTAATCAGTCTAGTCAGCTTCCCAGGAAAGCCGTTTTCGTCCATGATTCTCCATAGCTCTGCGCGGTCGATACTGTCGTATGCCGCTTTGAAGCCGATGAACGTGCATTTTCTGGAGGATTTGCCGTACGGTAAAGATCTGGTCCGTTGTCGATCGGCCATCAATGGATCCGGCTTGATAACTTCCCACGAACTCATTAGTTTTAGGTGACAGACGACAGAAGATGATCTGGGATAGCACTTTCTAAGCAGCATTCAAAATAGTGATCGCCCTGAAGTTCTCACATTCCAAATGGTCGCCTTTCCTGTGAATGGGGTAGATTACCTCTTCCTTTCACTTCTCCTTCCCAGATCCTGACTATCAGCCGATGCAGACAGGTGGCCAACTTTTCTGGGCCCATCTTGATGAGTTCACCAGCTGCTTTGTTGGTTTTAAGCTGGTAAATGGCATCCTTAACTTCCCTCAGCGTGGAAGTTGGTTCATTTCCGTCCTCCGCTGCACTAGCGTCGTCGTTTCTTCCGTTGCCGTGTGCTCCCGCGCCTACGTTCTACACGCCGTTCCACCTTTCGATCATCTCACGTCCGTCCGTCAAAAGGCCTCCGTCTTTATCCTTGCATATTTCGGCTCGCGACACGAAGCCGTTGCGGGATGCGTTGAGCTTCTGATAGAACTTCCGTGTTTTTTTTTGGGAACGGCACAGCACTTCTATTTCTTCACACTCCGCTTCTTCCAGGCGGCGCTTTTTCTCCCGAAAGAGGCGGGTCTGCTGTTCCCGCTTCTGTTGGTAACGTTCCACGTTCTGTCGGGGTCCTTGCTGCAGCAAGGAGGGCTGCGTTCTTCCCCTCCAAAATCGTTCTGCATTCTTGGTCGAACCATTCGTTCCGTCGATTCCGTTCCACGTACCCGATGGTGCTCTCGGCTGCATCGTTGATGGCTGCTTTCACTGTACTCCAGCAGTCCTCTAGAAGGGCATCATCGGGCTCGCCCTCGTCTGGAGGTGGTCGATTTAAGATTCCGTCTGCTGTGGTGATCTCCAGGTGTAACGATAAGGGAGGCTGTGTTGGAAAATGTGCTAAGTATGGCCATATTTTTTGAGGCGGCGAAATCAATGAGTCGTAGGACGTTTTCGTTCGTCTGCTGGCGGGCGCTGAACTTACCAATCGTCGGTCTGAATACTTCCTCCTGGCCTACTTGAGCGTTCAAATCTTCTATGATGATCTTGACGTCGTGGCTTGGGCAGCGATCGTACTCGCGTTCGAGCCTAGGCTTCGAAAGCTCCCACTGACATCGGGTTACCTGTTAGAGCATTTGGGGCTCCCGCATTTGATATTTGCAATTTGAATGCATACAGCAATACTTCCGGAGTGTGGGCTGTGCACGTTTATTATAATGAGCTCTCAAGTAAACGTCAACTATATCAAATGCTTTACTAAAATCAGTATATAAAGCTTCAATGTAGTTTCCTTTATCCATTACGTTTAGAGTAAATGTTATAAAATTAAGTAAATTAAGTGATCGTCCTTTCACAAATCCATGTTGTTGACTAGTTATTAAAGACTTGACCTGAGAAAATAAATTGTCATTAATTATGGACTCAAAAAGCTTTGGAATACTTGATAATATAGCAACCCCACAATAGTTACTTAAATCAGATTTTTTACCGTTTTGAAAATTGGGATAAGGAAAGATTGCTTCCACACTGGTGAGAGAATACCTGTTTCCAAAGATGAATTAAACAGCCAAAATAAAGGTTTTACTAATTCATTTGGTAGATTCTTTAAGCATAAAGGTGGTAAGCCATCAGGCCTAGCCTTTTAAAACATCCAAAGATCCTAACGCATTCACAATTTCTTTCAAGGATATATTGGATTAAGAAATATCTTTGTCGAACTCAGGTAGATACCCGACTAGAAGATTCTAACAAAAATATAACATAATTATAACAAACCCTGATATTTATAACTCATTGAGATATAATCAAGTTTTTATATCTTTGGGGTTTAAAAATATTACATGTCAATTATATCATATTATGTTATAGATGTTGTTCAATAACTCATTGTGAAATAATTTAGTTTCAATTACTTGACATTCAGAAAATCATTTTGTACAATTGTATCAAAATATGATAGGAACTAGTTTTCTTGAAGCTAAGACTCATATCATATTTTGTTATAATATTGATAAGATCATAACAAAATAGGTTATTATAAGACCGGTTTGATAAGACCGGTGTACTTTTTGTTACAATTTTAGTTATTTTAACATCATCCTGCACCTAGTTTATAACATAATAAGTTATTGATTTTTTTTATAACATCATAACACAATGTGTTATAAACCTGATAGAGTGTTCTAGTCGGGTATGAAAAATATTGAAAATCACGCTCAGCATTACTATGCGATGTGTAATTATTCTGAAAAAAAGTCAGCAAATAAGTTGTCAATCTCACTTGATGTATTGCCAGTTTTATTATGGAGACTCATTTTTTATGGTAATTTATTTGAGTATACTTTTATAGCATAGGGTGTACTCGGAAATTCGGAGACGATAATATGTTTACGGGGGAACTCAAGAAATCACGTTATACAAACACGGACACTTTATTGAAAAGTTAAAACAAACGCATTACATAACTAGCCCGTTAGATAGTCTAGATAGAACTGAAGTACATGTCTAGAACTGTCAATCAGCAGTATACGCAAAGAAGATGATGCGTGCGGCAGATACGCATACTCGAGGTAGGACTGCAGAACAGCACAAGGTACAGTGAAGAGGTACACAATGCACCATTCCACACTATGTACAGCAGAGGCCACCCAGGCCTTTTTTTTTCTTCTAAACCATAGGGGGATAATCTGCTCAACAGACACCCTAAGAGAAGGTTAGGGTAGTGTAGGTCTGACAGGCCGTCTTCTACAACAAAAGTAAAATCCAGGACTACTCTCTCCTCGTACCCACTAAACCATTCCTATGGTCGCCAAACCCTACGTCTCTCCGGAACCACCAAGAAGGTATTGCTTCAGAGAGGGGCACATCGTACCCACAAGGTTAGTTGCGTAACCTGCAGCAACGAACATCGATGACTCGCTTTGGAGAGTCCATCACGGTAGCATGCTGGCGCTTAGCCAGTTTCCCGAGTGGTCCTCGCCACTCCCTTTGTCCTCGGAAGGCGGGCAGGGTCAACCCCGCCCGCGCCCTACTGCTGAGCGGATATCAAGAACAGATGCCCACGTGCAACCCGATCTGACCTGCCCGTATGGAAGGGTATCACTACCCTTCAGGCCCTATCAGATGCACCCGTAGGTTGCAGACAGCAGGATCTCACCTGCCCCGACCCTTGCCGGGTACCCCTTTCCAACCGCGGGCTCGGATCCAACCCAGTAGACCGACGCCACGACAGCACCGCTACCGGGACTTCCTCTCCGCGGCCACTTAATCGTTGTAAGGGTCGATCTCGACCGCAGGGCACCGGTATGACCTACGAAGCCGACTCCGAACCCCTGAACCACCTCTTGTACTGCATCTGGACTAGCCACTCTCCGAGTCCACGCGTCACCTCCTCTGTAGTTCCCAGACGATATGGGTGATAGCCGTTGAAACGGCGTTCCAGCCAAACTCCCCGCATGTGGCAAGCATGCGGTCACGCATTGTGCGAAAACGCGGGCACACGAACAAAACGTGTTCCGCCGTTTCCTCTAAACCATTGCACGCTGGGCATTCGGGAGAATCCGCATGCCCGAAACGGTGTAGATACTGTCGGAAGCAACCATGACCTGTAAGGACCTGTGTCAGGTGGAATGTAACTTCCCCATGGCGCCTATTATTCCAACTATCTACCCTCGGTATCAACCTATGGGTCCACCTTCCTTTGGTGGAACTGTCCAGCTTCCGTCGGTAGCATTTAGTACTTAGCGCGGTGCCCCACGCCGGGCCGCCATACCTAAGTATGGACGTAGCAACACTAGCCAGAAGCTTGCGCTTACTGGCGTACACCGCAGAGCTTTTGGACATCATCCGGGACAGTGCCGCAATAGCTGTGGAGGCCCTTTTACAGGCATAATCGACGTGGCTACCGAAGGTAAGCTTATCGTCGATCATCACGCCCAAGTGTTTGACGGAGCGCTTTGACAGGATAGTACACTCTCCTACACTGATCTCCGTCTGCTGCTCCGACTTCAGGTTGTTAACAACCGTCACCTCTGTCTTGTGGTGAGCCAGCTCCAGTTTCCTGGACCGCATCCACGCCTCCACAACCTTGATCGAGTGGTTGGTAGTCAACTTTACCTCCTCGATCGTTTCACCGTAGACTTCGAGCGTAATGTCGTCGGCAAATCCGACAATCACCACTCCCACTGGATACTCTAACCTCAACACCTCGTCGTACATGACATTCCATAACACCGGACCCAGGATGGTCCCTGAGGTTATGTGAAAGCACTTCCGACCCACCTCCGTGTCGTAGACTAGTACACGATTCTGAAAGTAACTTCCGAGAATCTTGAACAGGTACTCCGGTATCCCCAGACGCAAGAGCGCATCGGCAATAGCAGACCAGCTGGCGCTATTAAACGCATTCCTTACATCCAGAGTCACTACCGCGCAAAAGCGAATTCCCCTCCTCTTAGGCTCGAGTGCTTTCTCGGTGGTTTTTGTAGCCGACAAGATAGCGTCTACGGTGGACCTCCCCTTCCGGAAGCCGCACTGGTTACTCCAAAGACCATTTTCGCCCTCGGTGAACCGCAACATTCTATTGAGGATGATCTTTTCGAGCACCTTCCCCGCCGTGTCAATCAAGCATATTGGTCTATATGCCGACGGGTTTCCGGGTGGTTTCCCCGCCTTTGGCAATAGTACCAGGCTCTGCCTCTTCCAAGCTTCTGGGAAAACTCCTTCGTCCAGGCATTTCTGCATAGTAGACCTTAACATCTCGGGAGCCTCTGCAATGGCTACTTTTAAGGCCAGGTTCGGAACTCCGTCCGGACCTGGGGCCTTACCTACGCTAAGGAACTTAGCTATCCCCACAAGTTCCACATCGGTGACCCTCTCCTCATCGCCAGCCCCAGTCCCCGGCTGTCCTACAAAAGGAGGCCAAGGATTAGGATCATGACGCGGAAAAAGTCCTCCAATGATTCCCTCCAACATCTCTGGAGATTGCTCTGTAGGAGCCATCACACCTCTCGTCTTGGCCATAACGATCCTGTAGGCGTCACCCCACGGGTTCGTATTGGCACTCTGACAGAGGCCCTCAAAGCAGGCCTTTTTGCTTACTCTTATCTCGGTCTTAAGCTCGGCTTTTGCAGCGGCGAACACCACCCGCCGTTCGTTTCGCTCTTCCTCTGATCGTGCTCGCTGCATTCGCCGCCTAGCCCGTAGGCAGGCGCGGTGGAGGTCCGCAATCGCGTCGGTCCACCAGTAAGCCGGTGGCCTCCCATTTCTGGGTGGACCTAGGTGGACTCGCCTAGGCATGGTCGCATCACACGCAAATACCCCTTCGTCGAAGTATGATGTCTTCCACCTGCGAGGGCTTGGCCTTGGCCTAGCCGCCTCTTTTTCTATCCGCTGTCTGCTGTTATTGTAGTCGATACTGTACCCAAGCAACACACATGGTTACAAAACAGTGACGGCAGCGTATGTAAGGGTTGCGCAGTAAGTCACAGTGACTTCTGTGCAACCCTTACATACGCTGCCGTCACTGTTTTGTAACCATGTGTGCTGCTTGGGTAGCGAACCGCCAGGTGGTCGCTGTGAGTGTAGCCATCATCTACTCTCCAGTTCGAACTACTTGTTAGGCCAGGACTACAAAAGGTCACGTCAATAATTGACTCCGCTCCGTTTCGACTAAGGGTACTCTTGGTACCGACATTAGCCAAGTCGACATCTAAGATGGCCAGTGTTTCTAGCAGGATCTGACCCCGCTGGTTCGTGAAACGGCTTCCCCATTCCACGGCCCAGGCATTAAAGTCGCCCGCTATTACCACCGGCCTTTGCCCTGTTAGCACGGTCGTTAAGCGGTCCAGCATTTGCGTGAACTGCTCGATCGGCCACCGCGGAGGCGCATAACAGCTACAGAAGAAGACCCCGTTTACTTTGGCGACCACGAAGCCCTCATAGGTAGTAGACACCAACTCCTGAACGGGGTATTTACTCGTCGTCCATATCGCCGCCATTTTTCTGGTCCCATCTGAGGCCCAGTTGCCGTTGCCGGCGGGTACTCGGTATGGGTCCGAAATGATGGCGATATCCGTCTCCCACTCAGAAACCGCCTGACAAAGCAGTTGCTGGGCCGCATCACAGTGGTTCAGGTTCAGCTGCGTTACCTGCACTGTGATTTGTTGTTCACTGCGGCTTTCTTAAAGGCCGGGCACCCTGGACCACCCATCGGATGTCTGTTTTTCGAGGTTTTCCCGGTACAGATCATGCAATGACGGGCTTGGTGGTCTAGTGGCTACCGCTTCTGATTCGTATGCAGAAGGTCATGGGTTCAATCCCTGGCCCGTCCTTTTCATCCTACTTTGTATCTTTCTATCCACTTTCTCTCACTCTCTCTTCTCTACATATACAACTCATGTATATTCATATGTTCATAGCCATCGCTAGAACCAGAAACGAATTGAAAAAGTCGTTTCCCTCCCTTCCAACTTCCACTCACAGCACAGTGTATATATAATGCCTATAAGTTATGCAACCAAAGCGTGCTGTGCCGCTTGACCTTATTCACCTTATTCACCACACAATCTAGCACGAACACTATAAATAACCCTATCCATGGATCGCATCACCGACCCAACGATGACTCCCAGATCTGCCATCCTTTCCGTCTAACAAATACCCCAGTCCGTGCGGGTTGTGGGACGCAGAGTGCTCTCGGTCTCTAGTAGCAACAACCAGTACACTCTAACATTCCTTTCCCTTCCCAGCTGACTATAAGGACTTGGCCGGCGCCGTTATTGATCAAATATGCATGAGCTGCTAAAATTGCACTTTGGGAATAAGTGGAATGTCCCAGCCCCTTATTCAGTTGGATCACAGTGCAAGTGGTACCAGTTCAGATCAATCACGGAGGAGCAACCATTGACATGTATAGTCAGAATTGATCGTTTGATCGTTTTGATCGTTTTCCCGGTACAGATCATGCAGATGGGCGGACTCGTGCAGCTTTGGGCCTTATGACCTTCAGCGCCGCATCGCCTACACAGTTTGCGCCTGTCGGGGCCTTTACAGTCCCACGACTTGTGTCCTGGTTCCATACACCTGAAGCAAACCTCTGGTGGCTCGTGGAATGTCAGGTGACATGCACACCAGCCCACCTTTATACTCCCTACTTTAACGAACTTTTTAACATCCGCCACAGGTAGCTGAACCAAAGCTATCTGTGTCCCTGCTGGCCCTCTCCGTAGCTTAACGGCTGCGGCAGCCACCTGCACATCGCACTGTTGCCGCAGTGCCGTGACGAGCTCTACCACTTCGGTGATCTCGTCAATGTCTTTGACCTTCAGAGTCGCCTCATGTGTCAGAGCCCTCACCTGCATACCCTCACCAAGGACCTCTTCTGCCAGCCTCTTGTAGGTGGCGCCCTTGTGTTCCTTCTGGTGCTTCAGCTCCAAGATCATCTCGCCCGTACGAGTACGTCTAATACTGCGCACGTCGGCTCCAAGACCCTCAAGCTTGGCGTCGCTTCGCATCGTCTTCAAGACGTCCGAGTACTTGGACTGTTCCGTCTTGATGACGATAGCGTCGCCTTTCTCGCGCCTGGCACCTGCCCTCCTACGCCTTGGCTTGGCGTCCTGCGCTACTACCTGCGGATTCGCCTTCTTCTTCCTCTTCCGCTCTACCTTCGTCCAAGGGGGGTCCTCCCCTTGGATCGCCCTACTCTGTGGCTGTTGAGGGCCCACTAGCGGTCGCAACCCCTTGTTCCCATCGTTCCGGGACGGGCCAGCCATTTCAGGCCCACCCTTCCCAGCTTTCCGGGAACCCTGGCTGGGGTCCGACCTTCCGGCATTATTACCGACTTTCGGGGTAATGATTCGCCTGGCCTTGCGGGCACCGCCAGACAGCTCCTCGCCTGACGGATGCCTCGCCCGCTTCTGCGATTGCTTGCCCCGTTTGTCGCGAGCAGTCGCTTCGTTCGATAGTCTAGATAGAACTGAAGTACATGTCTAGAATTGTCAATCAGCAGTATACACAAAGATGATGCGTACGGCAGATAGAGTAAAGTGGGGCAAAAGTTCGAGTGAGGCAAGAGTTTTTTTTGAAGTTTTTGAGATCAATTCAAATTATTTCTTTCGGGTGTCAAGGTTGTTCGAACCCTTTTTTTAAAAGAGTCTTTCACTCCAAAAATTATGAAAATTGATCAATATTTCGAGAACTTATAACAAAATGTTGGTTTTTGATCAAAAAATTGTATCATGCGATGGCCCTTCCAACGCATGGAATGAAATTTTAATGAAATCGAATTCGATATTTTATTTTGGGGCGTAACTAGGTATATTTTGAAGATGCTCTAGCATGTATAACATTTTGCAAAAAAGATTTGGAAAGCGTATTTTACACATAGTGGGGCAAAAGTTCGAATTGTGTGGCAAAAGTTCGAGTCATGTGGCAACTTTAGGTATAAACCTAAAATTCTGCAAAATGCACATATTATCTTCAAGAGTGATGGAATTAGTGAGAAAAATCGATTAAAGTTGTAAAAAATGTTGTTTTATCTGAATTTGGCGGAAAACTACTAATTTTTGGTGCAGTAAATTTAACCCTGATTTGGGTAAAATCCAAATCGAATTTTAAAGTGTATTCCAGTTCTAACATCAAATATTAAGTGGTTTCAGGTATTCCTATTACCAAAGTGTCAAATTAGTGTGCTACGGTTGAAACAACTTTTGACCCCGGGAGTAGTTGCGCCGTCCCAGACGGGGACTGGCCTAAGCCCCAAGCGGCTGGTCTGAGCCTCGGCCGCTTCCGGGGTGGGCACACAATGCCTTCTTCTGCCTCCCGGGTCCCAGGGCGTGTTAGTAGGGGAAGAGCTTCGGATGTGGGAGTCCTATTATAAAAACTGGATTTTTCACTTACTTTAGTTTATTGAAGTGTACGGCGGCGGGCGGTGACGGTCGAGGCGGTGACGGGCGAAGCGGTGACGGGCGAGGCGGTGGGACAGCGGTTCCCAACCACCACGGACTTCTAACGGCGTGAGGGTTGATACACCCACTCGCAGGGACACCTGGCGGGATGCGAGGGGCCACTCAATGGTCTCCCTCCGCCGCGATGTACGCACGTTGTTGGAGAGGCGGAACTGTCGGGATTCGGAGCCTCGGGTTCAGGAGCGCTTGGTAGTGGATGACGGGGACGGTCAAGGTCTGCAACAATCTAACGGTGACCTTCTTTGGGTCGATGGTGAATCGGGCCGGCGGGACGACGGAGTATACCGGTGGTCGGAAATCGGGACCTAGAGGTGGCTTTCAGCGACTACGGCGCACAACTTGTCACCGAGCAGGAAATAGCACGAACGATTGAGGTGGCCTCTAGACCAACCGAAACGTGGCCGGTTTGAGCTGGTGATCCGACCAGATCCAGAACCAGTCGTGGCTGTTGTTGGCACTTGGCGAAGCTTGGTAACGTAGCTTCTATTTCGGAGTCTTCCGTAAAACGATTCTCGTCCCGGGCTAAATTGCCAACTTCTTAATAGGCACGTGGAATTATCTCCAGGAACAAACTCGGGAAAAACTTCTTGGTGTAATGTACACCGGTTGATAGATGCCACTCGACTGCCCGTCCCTCAGGCTATCGACTCCTCTCAGCCCCTAACAGACACTCAACCTCCCGATGCGGGTGACCGTTTTGCTGCATCCGCCCTTTTATCGCCGCCGCGATCAGTTTGTCACCCATCTTTTGGTTTGCGTTCGGAGCGTTAGCACTGCAGCCGCCCGCACCGTTTGAATTAAACGTTGGCTAGCTTACATTTTAGGCACCTACAGTCCCACATCATATTGTGAAAAATCAAAATGTTACCGTACGGTAACACGGTTAGCGAAATTCCACAAACACTAGATTCGAACTTTTGCCCCAGTGGTGGGGAAAGAGTTCGAATAAAACACACACATATAAAAAGTGTTGTAACTCAAAATTGAAAAGACATTTAGCGTAACTTTGTTAAGCAAAATTTTAGCTCATGGATGGTAGAATCACCACATGGTATTTATTTATTTTTATCTGCTCCGATTTTTTTGAAATAGGTTGAATTATCAACTAAGGTCGAACTTTTGCCCCACCTTACTCTTCGCATACTCGCATACAGCAGAGGCCACCCAGGCCTTAGCCTGATCGGTAAGCTAAGGTATAAACTCTTACGCCGTATTGTATATAAGATGTGAAAGAAAGGGAAGTGACTGTGAAACGAGCAGATTTGGTGAAAATCTGTCGTTTCAAATAGTAGCGTTAGCCATCTCACGCCTGGGAGATAGGCAACAGTAAAATAGGAAAAAGTGCTCGACTTCATAGTCTATATGTGTGTGTTTAAAGATTAATATGATAGTTGGTGACGAAAGTTGATCAACAGGAAACCCTAAGAAATGTTATTTAGAATGCAAGAAAATTTTTACTTATTAAACTAGAATCAAGAAAGAAAACGGAAACCCTCGAATTAACTATTGAATAAAACTAAATGAATAGAGGATAACTTTCTTGGTCAACCGGGAACGATCCATCAATCTTTCCCTTTTGGACCGCCAAGCAGTTAAGTTATCTAAAAACTGAGATTTAGTGCAAAGAGGAAGTGTTTCTAAAATAATACCCAATACAAGTATTTAACAAAATATTATAAGAAGAGTGAGTGAAATTTTAACGTGAAGAATTCATTACTATTTTCAGATAAATCAATTAGATTTTTTTCATTGAATGAAAACCGTGAGTCGTGCATTTCAAATTGTTATTAAAAGTAAGTTATTTACATGCAAATAAGTCCTAAAGAGAAAATTCAAATCTAAATGAAAAATTTATTATCAAACTTAGAGTGCAGAAATATTTAGGAAGTGAGTCGAAGGCAGAAAGACCGGGATTATTGAAGTGAGGAAAGCAGGTAAATTGGGGAAGTTCAATGCAAAAGTGTGTGCTGGGTTCTAAGAGTTTTGTTTTCTACAGTGGCCACAACCCGGTGGCATCCACCGTTGGGATAATCGGTGTGACATTGGTGCATGAAGAACCCGTGGTGAATTATCAGTGGTCGCATACCCCGCACATAACGGAAGCGAGAGGATTGGTGCTTGGTACACGGCGAGGTTACCCCGGGTGTACCTATCGTCTCGTGGCTTCGGGCCACTATAGGTACGTCTGGAGCGCGTTGGCCATCGGAGTGAAAGCTTGGCCCCCACCGTGAATCACATCCGCTACACGTGATTGTCCGTCGAGTGGGAGTGTCCATTAAAGGGAAAGAATCCCAACGCCAGCGTAACCGCCAGACTCACGTTCCGACGATCTGCCAATCGGAGTGTACCCACCGACTTCCCAGGGAACGAATACGACCCGCGGCGCAGCGAACGTTATCGTTGTGTCCGTGCATGCTGCTCTACCACCCCTCATCGTAAGAGCAAGGTAAACAACCACCCGTCTCCACCATTTCCGCCCCTCACGGGCCTTAGCCGTGCATCAGTGTGTGAGTAACCAACGACCGCCAGACGAACCACACACGCCGGTCTCGATCGTAAAGTGCTTCGTGATCGAGCTGGCACACAGCAATCATCTCGTCGGGATCAACCTCTCCCCCCATTTCCCAGGACGGGGACTGTTCGAGGTCGGTATGCGTCGTCCAACCGTAAGTACACGAACCCAGAAAACAACAACAACACACACGAAAAACAACGAGGATCAGTAGGGAAACACAAAGTGTATTAGTAGGGGTAGAACGAAGAGTAGGGGGTTAGAACGACTCACGGAAGACACACGAACAGGGTAGTGACGTCACAGCTAGGGAGTGAGTGATTATCGGTGATGTTCGGTACCGTTGGCCAGCGTAAGCTCCGGGAGAACTGCCGATAGCCGCTCAGTGGCCAGCTAGCTCTAATAGGAGGAAGGTCAGGGCATTGTAGATGATTTTTTTTAATGCAAAGCAAATACGATGAATTTTTTAAACGTTAAAATCGATCGATTCTTTTCACTTAGACCGTTTTAAAATTTCAATAAACTTTTCTCTCTGCTACTAAATTATCTTTTTAACCTTAAATAACCTAGAGAATTACATAATACTGAATTGGAAGTGAAAAGTTTTTGGGAATATAGGACTTTGGATTTTGGGGAATACGGATTGGTTGGCGGGTAAGAATTGGAGGTGGATTCTGTTAGTGGGCACTGACGTTGCTAGCTGGGCACTTGGAAACTGGAGCTCTTGGTAGACGACTTCGTCGTCTGGCGCTAAAACCAAGAATTTAAGGACCCCTAGCAGGATCCTCCTTACAACTGGAGTGCGTGAACTACAGAGAAATGGAAGGGCAATATTGTGGCCTCTAGGATACACTTTGTAAGTGGGTGGACTCAGCGTTGACTACGCCACTGCACTGAACGCTTGCAAAACTTGTGACATATCGTTATCACTTTCACTTATCGAAAATCACATTTGCAAGTGATACCAAGTAAAATATAGACAACAAACCTTCTCGCCGATTTCATATTGACACCGACACAAGAAAACTGCGGGATGAATAAAATAATCAGAAAACTTTTTCTCATAAATATTTAAAATTTAAACAAACACCAAACTGTAGGAAAAGTTTTATTATAATCGGTTGTTTGGCCGATCGTGCACCAAGAAATGACGCTTGGCTGGTTCGACGGCGGCGACGGCGATGCCGACTTGTGGCGCAGCGAACAACGGAAACATGATTATGTTTACATTTCTGCTGGATGGAATGAGATGGAAAAAAGAGTGCCCTTGATGGATGGTGTGCTATGCGTTCCCCCTACCCTCGCAATACTTTTCAGCGGTGGATACTTGAGATTCCAAGGGATACATCCGCATCCGGATAAAGTTTCGATTAGTTCCCCGACTCATTTCACGGCAGCGATGGTCATCACACCGTTGCTCAACGCTGGCTGCCGCTCTCGATATCGAACTAATGAAAAAAGTGCAACATTGGATGCCGGACCGGACAACTTGCTTGGATTACCTGAATCTTATACCAAGTTTGTTGGTTACTCGTTTGATGATTCTCTGAGGGGCAATAAAATCTTATTTCAAGATTTGAACAGTACTTCACCGTTCATTGGGTATCCAGCAAGCAGCGCAAAAAGTGAAGAGGCAAGTGTTATTTTTTTTCTTTAGTAGATGCAATCACTTGGGAAATGGGAAGGAAGATACGAAAGAACAACTGCTGGACTAAAACTTCTAAATCACATTTTTGTGTACACTAAATAAATCTGGGGAAGATAAAGGTGGTTCTGTTGTACTCTCAAAATGTATCAATTTTGCAGCTTAACATCTAGTCACAGACAACCAGACGTCACAGTACTGAACTTTCCATCGATATAACGCTCGTTTTGAATTCTCGTAGTGAAAAATGTGCTGGATAAGTACGACTGGAATATATTGATTCCGGAATGCTGGCTTTCTCAGTTCTGGGTAAATCAAAACGGCTAGTTTTGCTTTTCCATAGCCGTTTTGGTTAACCCAAGACTGAGAAAGGCAGCATTCCGGAAGTAGCTGAAAATTTTACAATCACAGCGTAAGCATAATTTTTGTAATGATTTGATGTTTCACGCTTGCGCATTAGTAGGCCTTGTTGCACGAAGTCATATCTTGTGCAACATGTACAACAGGTAATGGTAAACTGGGCGATGGATTTTTATGAAAATCGTTCTTGGCAGTACATCTGTCTGTGATCTGCTTCTAGGATATTTATTAATCTTTGGGTTGTGGGTCATCTGTAAGTTTATTTTGGCATAATTTTTTGGTGTACCCCACCGAAGATTATCAACATATGCTGACGGGAGTTCATACTTACCTTATCTCACCGGTCAGACTAAGGCCAGAATGTCCTCTGCTGTACGTACTTACTTTACCGATCAGGCTAAGGCCTGGGTGGCCTCTGCTGTACATAGTAGCCGTCTCCATTCCACTGGGTTCATGGCTGTTTGGCTCCAGTTCCGCACTCTGCGTAGGGCCCACAGATCGTCCTCCATTTGGTCGATCCACCTAGCTTGCTGCGCACCACGTCTTCTTGTACCGGTCGGATGACTCTCGAGAACCATTATAGTCGGGTTGCTATCCGACATCCTGATGACGTGACCCGTCCACCGTAGCCTCCCGACTTTCGCGGTATAGATGATGGTTGCTTCTCTCAGCAGCTGAAGCAGCTCGTGGTTCATTTGCCTTCTCCAAGTCCCGTCTTCCATCTGCACTCTGCCTTAGATGGTACGCAACACCTTCCGTTCGAAAACTCCAAGGGCGCGTTGGTCCTCTGCGCACGTAGGGTCCATGTTTCGTGTCCATAGAGGACAAACGGTCCAATCGGCTTTTTGTTGATAGTTAACTTCGAGTTACGGCGAACTTTATTCGATCGAATGACTAATTAATGACTAATCCGATTCGCCTCTCTAGTCAGATGTACGTTTCCGCCATCATGTCAAATTTACGAGCAATAATATCAATATCATCAGCGAAACCAAGCAGCTGAACGGACTTCGTGAAAATCGTTCCACTCGTGTTTATCTCCGCTCTCCTAATTACACCCTCTAAAGCACTGTTGAACAGCACTGTTGAACGAAAGACCGTAACCCTCTGCGAGATTCGAAGGATCTCGAGAGTGTCCCTGATACTCGAACTACGCACATCACTCGATCCATCGTCGCCGTATTCGAGCATAATCTGCCATAGCTGGTCTCGATCGATTGTATCATACGTCGATTCGATGAACAAGTGATGTGTGGGCACGTTGTATTCGCGACATTTCTGCAACACCTGGCGGATGGTGAACATCTGGTCCGTTGTAGCGCGTTCACCCATAAATCCAGCCTGATATTGCCCCACGAACTCTCTTGCAATCGGTGATAGACGGCAGCATAAAATTTGAGAGAGTATCTTCCCAAGCAGCACCTGCAACATCATCCAAAATGTGGTTTTCTATGCTTTGGTCTAAAAGAGTTGCAATAAAAGCACACGCAACTTTCATCTTGTCAGTTGAGTTGCATTTAAACTCCGAATATCGTTAAGTTGCAGCTTTGTTTCATGGGAATATCAAATAACATCGATTTTATGGAGCTTACATATTCCTCACAAGTGGCAATACAGTCAGCTTGCATTAAATGTGTTATGTAATACACATGAAACATCTTACTCTGGTTTGTTTGTTCAGATTAGGTTCTAAATGTGTTGCGGAAAACTTGCGCGTCATTTCATTTTGACAGCTTTCTAACTTGTTGCAAAGACGGTACAATGAAGTAACGCGTAACTTCAGTAGCTTTTATGGTGCATTGAGCAGCAAATCTTTCACAGAGCTTCTGGTGTAGTATGTAAGGTGAGTGGTTAATACTCCTGGTGTCCATGGTTCGAGTCTGAATATATTTTTTCCATTTCTTTTATCATTCCCCCTGGCTCATGTTGCATAACGATTTAAAATTTGCGCTTTTTGCGTTCCAAAGAGGAAGCAATTGTGTTGTGTTGTCCTTAATTAGAACAGTGAATAAATTGCACTGATGTTGCTGGTACTGGCTTTGAAACAAGTCGTGTTGCTTGGGTTGTAGGCAGCGCTCAGTAGTGTGATCGCGCGGTAGTTCCCGCAATCCAACTTGTCGACCTTTTTGTAGATGGGACACACGATACCTTCCATCCATTCCTTCAGTAGGGGCTGGAAATCTTTCGTCCTGCGCACGTGCTCCTAGATCTGCTACGCGCCACCTTCGGTGCTTGTAATGTAGCCATTGAGGTGCTCATCGTAATGCCACAGACAAACAGACGTAACTCTTAGAAGAAATTCATCAAAAACTTTTGCCCACTGCCACCTGTTGGTACAACCGCGCGCGACACTGTCGGCCATGATGGATTTCGATTTGACGTTTGTCTAACACGCACACTACCACACAATTGGCCTGTAATTTTCATTTGCATAATTCAGCAACGTTGGAACACTGGCAACACTGGAAAACGTCAAAGCAATCGAACACTAGCGCCTCTGATGGAACGATCGCGCAAATCAAATGAAATTTGAAATGATCGTTAAGTGCATGTGCCAAGCTGTTTTGAAGAGTATTACGTCTGTTTGTCTGTGGTAATGCTGTCGCCACCTATCGACCACCTCAAGCTCACTCATGAGAAGATTCCCGTGATTGTCTCGGCACATGTCGACTTGTGGCATAAAGCCTCTGCGCGAGCTGTTCAGCTTCTCGTAGAATTTTCGTGTGTCCTTGGCGCCAGTGTTGCGAATCTCATGCTCACGAGTAAAAAATACTCACTCACCTTACTTATTTGTGAGTAATGCTCACGTTGTGAGTTACTCGCGTATGTGAGTAATACTCACGCGAGAGTATGACGTCATTACTCACGCGTGAGTTACTCATTTTACTCACGGCGAGTTTAGTGAGTAAGTTATTTTTGTTGGTTTGAAATGATGTTTTCGTTTGTTCTGTACTGCAATGGTGGTTATTTATATACTAGGCACAGTTTTCGAGGAAAGGTGGATCTGCTCGAGAGCTTTGGCACCATAAAACCTCTTATTGTTTACCTACGCATGCAAAGTAATATCATCAACTAGGAAATTTCTATATTTCGCCACACTTTGTTAAGGGTATAACTTTTTTCGCATACGTCGGGTCACTTTACGGTATTCAATAAATGTTTGGCATATATTTACCTACCTTCAAATAAAAAATCGTAGGGTCAATTACAGCATCTCCTAGGTCCAAACATTTAAAACTTTTCTTTTCTGCATACATTTGATCGTTTTTTCTCATATGGCTAGTATCTATTACTGTGCAAAAAGATAGGGCATGTAATGGCCAAATAGTGGTTTCGCTTCAAAATTGCTTGAGCAGGCAAGTAAGGAAACAAGTTTTACACTGGTAACGCTCCCCTTGTAAATCTAAAAGAGCTGTAGTTTTTCTGCGCGGAAAAATAGTCCGTTCTATTATCCGTAAGAAAAAGTAACGTTTTTCCTCATACTAAATACTTGATCAGTTTGTAATATAAAATTTACAAAAAATAGTAAATTTACTTGAGTGCTCTACTTTCGAACATGAAACTCACACACTAAACGCACCCAGCAAAGCAAAACCCAACAAAACGAGTTGTTGATTTTTAAGCAATTTTTTGTTAGCATCAGGTACAACTTTGTGCCCTATTGCTGGATGTTTCATAAAAAAGTGCTTAGACTTGATAGAATTGGAACAAAACTTTATTGGAACTTATGGGTGACAAAAGAACAAATTCTGAAGGAATCTCATGAACTTTTTCAAGTCTTAGTTTTTTTTTCATATAAAGTTGGACCACCCTAACTATATGAGCCTCGGACCTAAAAAGAAAAAAAAAAACGCCGAGCAAATTACTACCAGTAACCCAATAAGGCGCTGTCCATAAACTACGTAGACTCATTTTTTGCCATCTCAGACTCCCCCACCCCCTCGTAGACTTTTGTCCATACACAATTTTTAAATTTGTGTGGAGCGTAGACTTTGACCAGACCCCCCCGTCCCCCCTAAGAGTCTACGTAGTTTATGGACAGGCCCTAAACAGCTAAAATGGTATTAATTCAGCACTATATGCGCCTTTACAGCAGGTCATTAAATGCTAGTCTGCTGCTATCGAACTGTCAAATCGGCTACCAATCGAGCACACACACGGTTCCGTAAAATTACTTTTTCTTAAATGCTATCTTTGCCAACCCCCTGAAGAAAGCGTTAGTTCTTGAAGCCGCCGCCTTAGGTGGGGTGTCACGGGCTCGTTTACGAAATTTCAGCCTGCCTTTCAATCTGCTACGTGCGGAAGCGAACTTCGTCGTACGAATTATCGTGCATTTGAGAAACGATCGTTTACACATTTTTGTTCAATGCGTTCAGTGTTCTTTGTTAAATTTGCAAGACGCACAAGCATGAAAATACATTTCGTCCATTTAAAACAAGGCTGAACTCAATTATATGTGAATGTCACGCCTGCACTAACAGAAAAAATCACTGTTTTCAGCTTAATGCAACCGCCCATTCAAATCAGCACCACGTCCTGCACCACATTTTTGGCTTCACGCCAGTTAGGGGCTGTCCATAAACCACGTGGTCATTGGGGGGGAGGGGGGGGGGGAGGTTCGGCCAATGACCATTTTGTATGGACAAATAAAATTTTTTGTATGGATTAATGACCACGCGGGAGGGGGGGGGTTTGAAAAGTCCCAAAAAAATGACCACGTGGTTTATGGACAGCCCCTTATATGTGGGTGACAGCCATTTCAGGGGATTGATCTCTGTCTACAAGAGGTTTAAGTTCAAACAAAAGCCCTCACGTTGAGCTGTTGGGCTCAAAGGGGACCTCTTCAGGACCGCCCTTAACGGAGCGCTTAGAACTAGCAGTGAGCTACAATTCACTAGAATAAAAAAAATAACAATAGAATTATTGACAAGCAACCTTGTCTACTGATTCAATAATTCGCCCCAATAAAACATACCGTTTTAATGTTTGATAGGATTCCAAGCCTTTAGATAAATTTTAGATTACCTATGAATATGAGTAAAGCATACTCGTGAGTGAGTAAATGCACGTCAACACTCACGAGTGAGTGTGAGTTGTACAGCGCTTACTCAAATGTGAGTAATACTCACAGTGAGTTTAAGGTGTACTGCTCATACTCATGAGTGAGTTTGACTAGATGTGTGAGTCATTTCGCAACACTGCTTGGCGCGGCACAGTTCTTCCAATGCTTTGCGATCCCGTTCTTCCTACTGGCGCTTCATCCTCCGGAAGACTGAGTTTTGCCTTTTGCAACATTCTCGCCCATGCTGCATTCTTCTCGTTTTTCAACTATTCACATTCGCCATCGTACCAGTTATTTATGTGCTTCGGAGTCGCGAAGCCTAGTGCTGCAGCCGAGGTACTAGGGTTTTCAAAATCGATAAGAAACAGCCGCTGTAGAACTACGTATCGTATACGAAGGTGCGGCTGCGATTATTTTCGAAGATTGAAGACAGGAACGATGTGACATTGGAGCAAATAGGTATATGAAAAGTGTCAACGCTTGATGATTTTCGAACATGATACGGCGATGGTCCCGCGCAGCAGGCAGCAGTGGCGCTACCAACAGAAGAGTAGCTTAGCGCAGCTACACTTGAAGATGGCTGGAGAAAAATCCAATCCGCCATAGGTAATACCTCGGCTGCAGCATTATAGGCTCACGACTCCGTATCACAGAAACGACTGGTACGATGGAAACTTCGACAGATGCCTGACTTGGCAGCTCCGAGCAACGCACTCAACTTCTTCAGCTTTTTACGGCGCTTTCGTTAGAATGAAATTGGCGTTCCTTTCGTTGATCGATATTCCCAGCTTCCGCATCACCAATCGCCTTCTTGCGTTGAACCAGCTCTTCAAAGAGGTCTTCATACCAACTGTACCAAACAGCAACCCCAAAATAACCATCTAATAACATATTTAAATGCCTAAGCACCACACATCTAGACAGAAGTTGAAGAAAATGATTATTCGCGGAATAAAAACGGTAATAAACCCCTTCTGAGATAAACAGCCAGGAAGTGCTTTTGTAATTGAAACATAATGGCAATTTCCTTCCACTGCATTAGGCAGCCAATATTAACCTCGCCACTTTCAAAGAAATAGAACATTCTCCGGTGGCAGTTGGAATTACACAAGTTTACAAAATAAAACGAAAGTCGTGAACTTCTGTCAACGACCAAAATTTTTGAAGCACAATTTAGTGCTGATTTCGAAACCGACCTTCAAAAAATTTAAAGTAGAATAGTTTTTGAGTTTTAGCTCAATATCGAGTTTTACAACTTTTCAAAATATGTAATTTACTAAAATTCATATATATTGCGTTTTGTTCAACAAATTTTAAATCTTTTTCCATAACTTAAAAGCTGAATGTAATACCATTCGATCATCTGAATACAGGTTTTGCGTCAGATTGATGAAATTCACGATATTGGCGAGTTTTTGGGACGATCTTCTTAAATTTTAGCAAAATTCCCAAAATTTTTTGAAGAAATGTATTTTTTTCAATAAGAAAAACCCAACTTAAAAATTCTTTCTCAACGTTTATTTGACATATCATATGTAGGCGAGTTACAATAAAAATTTCAGCTCAATCGGAACATTGATTACGGAGAATGAGATGTTTGAAGTGAGCGACTTTGCTTAAAAATAGAACAAAAATCGATTTCAAATCATCAACCTTGTATGGAAAGTCGAAAAAATTTCCGCTCTACTGTAATTTTTTTCCTTCGCGTTTTCGAACTCAGGGCATAATTCTACACCAAAAATGATCATCAGCTTACCGAGTTCAAAAATGCTGTAAACTAGTGTTATCATTCACTTAGGCCGGCATTCGCTCCGAATGTGAGTCAACAGACCAATAGGCCAAATACATACAAAATGTAATTCACACATTATGAGCCCTCTTCTTTTGCTTTCCGCAAGATGCCAACGTTCCATCGCAACCGTAGGCACTTGCCTACCAGTTGATGGTACTTACTGGAAAGCAGAAGGGAAACCATGCATCAATGGTTATTCATTTTTTCGCCCTTCGCTCCCGAATGTCCCACGTGCTTATCTCCTTTATGGCGCTTCGGAGTCAAAAGCGCAATTTTCCTGTTTATAAATCTTTTTCCACTTCTCCCCAAAGAGAGCTCGACGACTGCTTGCCCTTTTTTTCTCCTGTAAGCATGCTTTGAGAGGGTAGTTGTTCATCTTGCGTTTGTGAATGTCCAAACAAAGCCAACGGAATCAACCACACCACACTGTGGATACATTTCCTCGGATGATGTACTGAGTGGGAGTCCAGGCAGTAAAAAAATAACGCCAGTACCGTGAACGAGGGGTGATTTATAGTGTGTGTTTGGGAATTTAGCGTTAACGTTTGGGAGTTTGAAGAAAAAAAAAATAGACGATGGGAACATCAATTTCAAATTCATGTGTGTACCAAAGTGCATGCTTATGAAGAATACATAATTTTATTGTGTTCATTGGTGGACCCCTTGCAGATCCACCGTTGCTTGCAAAAAGAGGGAAATGGTCTCTTGTAGAAGCACTCAAGTGTTCAGTTGTCACAGTAAATCTTTTCAAAGCATTTCGTGGTAGTACGGTGTATGTGATGATGACAATGATTACAATGTTAGATTTGAAATTGATACAGTTCCTCACAACGGAAACAATTATCAAGCTTGCAGGCTAACAAGAACGTTGAAAACATATTCTACAGACGTTTGAAGAGGAATCAACTTATAATAAAATGAACGGCAACCTCAGCGATGAAGAAGGACGATTAGAAGCTCAATATGTGGAACTATCGATCTCTCAGCTTGAGCAATCGGATACTCATTAATCCGACGAACCGCGGCGCGGGTTCGGAATCTTAGAGCTGCAGGAAGTGTGTTAGACGTGATCCGTAACCGTAGCATCTACCAGAGCTGCAGCTTAACACGCGAGCTGGGAAAAGCTTTCATGGTGTCGGGCGATATGCACAGGCACGTTATCGGTAGGGGGCCAACCAACGACAGAATGTGTAGGTTGATAATCAAAGTACTGATGATGAAAATGACGCATTTCACGCACAGCTTGAACGTGGGCACGATCAATACTATTCAAGCCGTGACGTCAATATCATTAGGAGACCTAAATGCCGCCTAAAGGAACGTGGACACTCGAAGTACTTTCTTCCAACACAGACTCCTTTATCATTATACCTGGTAATCACAATCACAACAACGCATAAAATCACAAATCAGTCGCGTTATGATCTAGGATCGATTCTGACATATTCTCACCACCTGATGGTCAAACTGCTCCAAAAACTTCATGTAATCAACAATATACAGTACCGATGACCGCTTCGGTACTTATTCACTTTCAGAGCCAAAATAGTACACTTCACTTCGCATGACTAAGGAGATTTGTCAAAGAATATAAAATTGTATAGTTTAGTCATTGTTTGCACGGTAAAACTTATTTTAGATCAGCCATGCATTTACTTAAATGAAGGTTTCAATGTATTGTGTCTTACTTGATACTTGATGGGCTACAACTCGTAGCGGTAAGTCTTCGCCGAATGAAGCATTAGCCTCCACTGGCTCGGTGCTGGTCCTCCTCAACTTCAAAAAGCCAACAAATTTTCGCAATAGATCAATAGCATGATACGAGCTCACCAATTTATTTGCATCTCTCTTTCCAGTGATGGTCCTACATATCTTTTGCTCGTGTGGCTCTTTGACTTTGCATTCTCTCCGCGATGTCCAAATTCCCATTTTTCATTAGTGACTACTTCGTCATAGCACCATCATCCAGAATACCGAGCTATCACTTTTCACTGCACTGATGGCTACTTCTTTGTATCGCAACCATCCAGAGTGCCGTTTGCGCGTGAACTAAAAAAAGGCCCCATCTTCTGTAGACTTTAGGTGATTGGCTTAAAATTAGCCCTAGTGGCAAATAATGCTGCATTCGGCGTAGATTTAACGAACCGAGTTGGGACCTATCAAGTATGCACGCATGCTGTGTGTTCTTCGACCAAGACAAATTCCTCATCCCTATGGAAAAGTAAAAGAAATGCAACAGGTCGTACCACATCGAAACCCAATTTGCTTAATCAAATATTTGTGTCGGAACGTTTTTCGGTCGCCTTTATTAAATTTTGCCCATACATCGCACGTTCCGAGGTTTATCAAACAGTGAAAATGTGAAATTTATTCACATATCCCCTTTCCCTTGGATGTGGAATCACTAATGTTCGGGGGAGCGCAAGCCACACTCGCCGCCATGCGTTAAATTGGATTAAAATCATGTATGATCGCACGACTGCCGTCAAGGGTTTCCTTTCCCGTTCCAAAAGAGCCGAACGCCAGGAGGAATTGTGACCAGCCAACAACCTGCCACCGGAATCCCATAATTGAAATCAAATGAATAGGGGAAACATGCCAGCTAAAATTTTATTAACCTATTATCTTCATTTTATTACTTTCGCTGGGCAAGGAGGTCCATCAGAGCGTTAACATTTTTGAATGGAGGGATGAAATTTGCTTTCCACTTGATTTTACCTCAGCAGCAGCGTTCGATTTCATGCTTTCATGGCTTGCGGTATCAATGGTTCTGAAAACGAAAACGATGTTCTTCTGGGTAATACCCATAAGAGAGATAGCAGCAATTTTCTTGAGAACCTAATCTTCCTAATGGCATTCTAGTTCATCGTCTGTGAGATGGACCCGTCGTCTCTGCGATATGAATGGGATTACTTTTGGTTTGCGAGGAATTAAATGGATCTTATCAGTAAAAATAATAACTCGGTTGCAAAATTGATATTTCTTCGCATATCCTTGGAGGTTGCGAGGTACACACAAATGAGAGTGGATATAAATAGGAGATTTAGACTGACCGAATGAAAAATATCGTTGACGTCAATGGATCGACTAGCATCCATAACACCGTTCAACACTAAATTTTGTTTTGGGATGAGAAAAAAAATAACAGGGGTTTGGAACCCTAGAAGTGTCATAGTGAAAGAATTTTTGAAAAATATTGGAACGGGCCTTCACAGTTCAAAACCGAAGTTTGTATGGAGAACTTGGGGTGTTCAATTGATATGTGCATTAGAACGCGCTGTGCATATATTTAGGCGTTAGGCAATAACGAAACCAACCCAAACACCGAAAACGCCTAAAAATATGCACGACACGTTCTATTGCACATATCAATTGAACACCCCAAGTTCTCCATACAAACTTCGGTTTTAAACAGTGAAGGCCCGGTCCAATATTTTTTTAAAATTCTTTCACTATGACACTTCTAGGGTCCCTAACCCTTGTCATTTTTTTTCACATCCCATAACACCAAATTTTGTAAAATTTTGTCGAGCAGTGTGATTAATAGCCAAAGGCAGAGCAAGTTATGGTAGGGTAGGGTAGTTTATCAAAACCCATACGTTTAAAAGCTGCGTGTGCCAGTCACTTCAAAGGGATCGACAGATAATTCTATTGGAACATCCCAAGTAACCACTTAGCTGTATATACTTGCATTATTTTTGCATTGATTTGATGCTTCATTACTACATATAAACATTTCATTAAAGTAACACTAAAGTCGAAAAGGGCCCTACTAAAAGCACATTAGTGCCACATTTTACAGCACGATGACAGCCATTGGTGAAGCAACATAAATTGCTTTATGCATGCGTAATAAGGGCAGTGCGAAAAACAAAAACAAAAATCTATTTTTAGTACCGTGTTACTATCGACGGTACTGATATACCCATTGGTTAAATGTTTTCACAATTTGAAGTATTTTTATACTGCCTGCTTTGGGAGTCGAACCGGGAGTGCTTACGAGTGTTCGATGAGTTTCATTCACGCTGCTACTCGGGACTGTTACAGCTACAATGCTTGCTACAGATTTTACACAATCATAAAGTAAGTTTTTCTCGTTCTGATGTCTTAGTCAATTATTAAATCTTCGTTGTCCCATCATCATTGGGCTAATGTAACAATTTATTAATATAAATTTTGTTTGGAAAGGATGATCTTCATGTTTTTGATCATAAAAATCGTAAGACAATCGCAAGTCCTTTTTGTTCGCGGGGGTCGCTGTCAAGGTCGTCGATGCCGTTGTTCTCTGTTCGTACTATTCTGTTGCTGATTTACCGTTAGAATGGTTTTCACGACTGGCTCGTAGGGTCTGACACCAAACCCCTACTTGCCGGAGGACCATAGTGCACATTTGAGCTTAGAGTCCTTCCCTCGGACTCGGACGCTGATCAGCTGTCCCTAGCATGGGGATCAGACGCTATTGTGAGCCGCTCCCCCTGGAGAACAGACGCTCAGGTTTGCAGAAGCAAAGCCCCCCTTCCCTGTCAGCCTACGACCAACCCAAGTAACACACTTGTCACAGAAGAGTCACGGCGGCGCAGGTTTATGTTGCGCTGAAGTCACTGTGACTTACTTCTAACAAATAAATACTTACTTGCTAGAAGTAAGTCTCCGCGACTTCTACGCAACATAAACCTGCGCCACCGTGACTCTTCGGTGACAAGTGTGTTACTTGGGAAAGTTCCCACCGGGGTTGGTTAACCAATCTTCCCTAAGGTTCCTCGCAGTCCAGTCGGTGCCACGCGGAGGTAGGGATAGGAATTGCTGGGCAGAGGCTGGTGATCTCAATGGGATATGTATTGCGCGAATTACTCAGCCTTTACAGTACAAAAAACCCGATTTAATACACCTATGGTGAACAGAACCCTTCTTACACTTATTAAAATCAGTTTTGTATTATTTGTATTTAACATATTTATTTTGTGTAATTGACCAAAAGTTCTGGAAAATACTGTGGATTTGGCATCTAGTGGATTGGTTTCCAAAATAGCATCATAGACCATGGACTAAACTACCAGAAATGCCAGACACCTCCTAGAATCTTGTATGGAATGTTTAAAAATAGCTTATACATTCTGGAATATTGTATCTTTTGTTAACTGCCAAAAGATCTTGAATCGATTAACAAATGGGTAAGAAAATCAGCGAGATACTCTTTGTCTGATATCTCTTAATCAGTCGATTAATTTAGCTCCGAAGTACTTGGTATTCATGGTTATGGTGTAGAAAGGACAAAAACGATATATCTACTAAGTTAATCATTAGCTAGTTATTTTGGCTGTCCGGTTCTTGCATTTTCCCACAATATATAAATTCAAAGCTTTCATTTAACATATTGTTAGTTTTCATAGAATTCCTGTGTATTTGTAATTTGTTATTTATAATTTTTTTGAAAACAATAACCTGCTAGTATACACTTTGTATGAGGTCAGCATTATTTATTGAAAAATTATTTCCCATACACTGGTCAAAAACTAATGAAAGATAACAAGTGAATATAATAATAAAAAAGATTTTTTTTAAACACTCTTCGTAAGATATCTCAGTAATCAAATGTCTAATCGAAATAACACACACACACACACATACAGACATTTGGAGAGGGTCACCGATGTGGAACTTGCGGGGATAGCTAAGTCCCTTAGCGTAGGTAAGGCCCCAGGTCCGGACGGAGTTCCGAACCTGGCCTTAAAAGTAGCTATTGCAGAGGCTCCCGAGATGTTCAGGTCTGCTATGCAGAAATGCCTGGACGAGGGAGTTTTCCCAGAAGCTTGGAAGAGGCAGAGCCTGGTACTATTGCCAAAGGCGGGGAAACCACCCGGAGACCCGTCGGCATATAGACCAATATGCTTGATTGACACGGCGGGGAAGGTGCTCGAAAAGATCATCCTCAATAGAATGTTGAAGTTCACTGAGGGCGTAAATGGTCTCTCGAGCAACCAGTATGGCTTCCGGAAGGGGAGGTCCACCGTAGACGCTATCTTGTCGGTTACAAAAACCGCCGAGAAAGCACTCGAGCCTAAGAGGAGGGGAATTCGCTTTTGCGCGGTAGTGACTCTGGATGTAAGGAATGCGTTTAATAGCGCCAGCTGGTCTGCTATTGCCGATGCGCTCTTGCGTCTGGGGATACCGGAGTACCTGTACAAGATTCTCGGAAGTTACTTTCAGAATCGTGTACTAGTCTACGACACGGAGGTGGGTCGGAAGTGCTTTCACATAACCTCAGGAGTCCCATCCTGGGTCCGGTGTTATGGAATGTCATGTACGACGAGGTGTTGAGGTTAGAGTATCCAGTGGGAGTGGTGATTGTCGGATTTGCCGACGACATTACGCTCGAAGTCTACGGTGAAACGATCGAGGAGGTAAAGTTGACTACCAACCACTCGATCAAGGTTGTGGAGGCGTGGATGCGGTCCAGGAAACTGGAGCTGGCTCACCACAAGACAGAGGTGACGGTTGTTAACAACCTGAAGTCGGAGCAGCAGACGGAGATCAGTGTAGGAGACTGTACTATCCTGTCAAAGCGCTCCGTCAAACACTTGGGCGTGATGATCGACGATAAGCTTACCTTCGGTAGCCACGTCGATTATGCCTGTAAAAGAGCCTCCACAGCTATTGCGGCACTGTCCCGGATGATGTCCAATAGCTCTGCGGTGTACGCCAGTAAGCGCAAGCTTCTGGCTAGTGTTGCTACATCCATACTTAGGTATGGCGGCCCGGCGTGGGGCACCGCGCTAAGTACTAAATGCTACCGACGGAAGCTGGAAAGTACTTACAGGCTTATGTGCCTGAGGGTTGCGAGCGCGTACCGTACCGTGTCACACGACGCTCTCTGTGTCATTACTGGTATGGTGCCTATCAGCATTCTTATCAGTGAGGACATGGAGTGCTTCGAAATGCGCGGCACAAGAGGCATACGCAGGACTGTCAGGATGGCCTCTATGGTCAAATGGCAGCGCGCGTGGGACAGTTCCACCAAAGGAAGGTGGACCTATAGGTTGATACCGAGGGTAGATAGTTGGATTAATAGGCGCCATGGGGAAGTCACATTCCACCTGACACAGGTCCTTACAGGTCATGGTTGCTTCCGACAGTATCTACACCGTTTCGGGCATGCGGATTCTCCCGAATGCCCAGTGTGCAATGGTTTAGAGGAAACGGCGGAACACGTTTTGTTCGTGTGCCCGCGTTTTCGCACAATGCGTGACCGCATGCTTGCCACATGCGGGGAGGACACAACTCCGGACAACTTGGTCCAGAGGATGTGTAGGGATGAGTTTGGCTGGAACGCCGTTTCAACGGCTATTACCCACATCGTCTGGGAGCTACAGAGGAGGTGGCGCGTGGACTCGGAGAATGGCTAGTCCAGATGCAGTACAAGAGGTGGTCCAGGGGTTCGGAGTCGGCTTCGTAGGTCATACCGGTGCCCTGCGGTCGAGATCGACCCTTACAACGATTAAGTGGCCGCGGAGAGGAAGTCCCGGTAGTGGTGCTGTCGTGGCGTCGGTCTACTGGGTTGGATCCGAGCCCGCGGTTGGAAAGGGGTCCCCGGCAAGGGTCGGGGTAGGTGAGATCCTGCTGTCTGCAACCTACGGGTGCATCTGATAGGGCCTGAAGGGTAGTGATACCCTTCCTTACGGGCAGGTCAGATCGGGTTGCACGTGGGCATCAGTTCTTGATGTCCGCTCAGCAGTAGGGCGCGGGCGGGGTTGACCCTGCCCGCCTTCCGAGGACAAAGGGAGTGGCGAGGACCACTCGGGAAACTGGCTAAGCGCCAGCATGCTACCGTGATGGACTCTCCAAAGCGAGTCATCGATGTTCGTTGCTGCAGGCTACGCAGCTAACCTTGTGGGTGCGATGTGCACTAGCCCCTCTCTGAAGCAATACCTTCTTGGTGGTTCCGGAGAGACGTAGGGTTTGGCGACCATAGGAATGGTTTAGTGGGTACGAGGAGAGAGTAGTCCTGGATTTTACTTTTGTTGTAGAAGACGGCCTGTCAGACCTACACTACCCTAACCTTCTGTTAGGGTGTCTGTTGAGCAGATTATCCCCCTATGGTTTAGAAGGAAAAAAAAAAAAAAAAATACAGACATTTGCTCAGTTCGTCGAGCTGAGTTCATTGGTATATGAGAGTCGGCCCTCCGGGCCTCGGATCGAAAGTCGGTTTTTCGAGTGATATTTACCCTTCTTATGGGCGTAAGAAGGGTAAAAAGGCTTTTCCTACATACATTCCATGATATTTTTGCTACTGTTTATTAAGCTCAAATATTACAAAGAGATAGTAGTTTTCTGTATTTGTATTTTAAATTTAAATAGTATTTAAATTTGTATTTTCATGTATAATTAACTGACAGACGGCTGAGAAATTTATTATGATACATTTTATCAAAAATCGCTCAAAAGCGTAAATTTCATTACTCCTTAGTACTCCTGGAAAGATATCTCGGAAACAAAATGTCCAAACGGCATGAAATTTAATAGCATACTACTAGGATGCTGTAGCTTTTATTTGGTGCTGAGAGAACTCAAATCGATTGACACACGGCTGATTCATTTATTATGAAGCATTTTGTCAAAGACCTGTTAAAAAGTTAAGTTGTATTACTCCAAAGTACTCCCCGAAAGATATCTCGGTTACAAAATGTCCAATAGGAATGAAATTCAAAAGCGTTCTTCTAGGATGCAGAAGCTTTCGTTTCGGGCCTTAAGAACCCGAATCGGTTGATAGACGGCAGAGAAATTTATGGTGATACACTTTGTCAAAAATATCTAAAATAATTAAGTTGTACTTTTTGCAACTCGTTACATAAATGACTATAGAAGCAATCCCAAACAGTGTTTTATTTTTATTTCAGAGCGGATCCCCAGTTACATAGTTTTCGCAAGACAAAGTTATTCAAAAGTTTCCTTCAATATGCTTAGCAACCGATGCTCCTCGGAAAGTATTTAATAAACGCAGCATTCTCGGTGGGATCGAAAAATGCTCAAATTGTTGCGTTCCACTCGAAAGCTGAAGCTCGCTTAAGGAAATTGAATCTTCTTTGAGTAATTTATTGCGTTAAAGTGCCGCTCGCGTAAATCGTCTAATTTTATTTTCTGAAGCGCTGGAACTCCGTTCTGAGTGTGCACTGTGCAGGGTAAAGTTTTCCGGTATGAAACGCGATATTACGCGATTTTCGGCAACATCGCCGGGCGGCGCTAAAAATTGCACAAAGCCAGTCATTTCGAACTCAACAGAACTAGTCCCTACGGCGCGGACGGACGGAACAACTGAGGTTTTCTTCGAGGCAAGCCGAATAAGTCTCGTGTTCAGCTATCCAAACTGTATCCAGTCTGTCGTGTAATAAGATATACTACCGAAGCATCTTGGGAGGAGGCACTGAAATTGGTGGGCAACCGACAGTCGGAAAGAATTTGATGCGAGGGAAGGGAATGTACGAAGTAAATTCCGCAAGTTTTTAATCCATGATGGTTTGGAAAATTAAAATCCGTAAGACACTTGTAACTTGATCGAGTGGAATTGCTTTGCTCCGTTTCTCCATTAGAGAGCACAGTCTCGGGGTGTAAACTGATGCAAACACTTTGCACAGCATTCAACTTTATCTGGTTGTCTACAGCGAACTTTGCACGCTTCCAAACTGTAGTCACAAATTCAAGACTCAGGGCAAGGGCAAAAGTGAAAACACAACCGCAAAGCAATATGGTACTTAATTTTATTATCGACACTTCTCTCCCAGCATCATCGCCACATCGTCAGTGGGCTGCTGTCGAGCAAGAAAAACTTTTCCCGAGATTGGTACGATAAAATCTTCTGGCTTTTCGCTTTAGGAAAAGATTTACTGAACCCAAAAGCATAAACGAAGCGGTTAACTCAGTTTTGGAGGAAATAATTAATTTAATAAACGGGGGAAGTGCCAGGATAATGATTCGTGACCTGTTGATGTGTTTTCACAGTTTACGCTTCAGCCCCGGGAAATCGATACATTCGAAAGCCCTTAAAATTTACGATGCAGACCTAATGTCGATGACATAGCACGGCAGTAACTTCCAGTGGGTGTCATTCTCGACCAACTCAATTAAATGCCTCAGTCCGAATGCAAAGCATCCCCAAATATTAGGACACAGCACACGCGTCGTGCAGAGCTCATAAAATTTTCATACTTTGTGCTGACGATTAGGTTTGTGTTAATTAAATCCTAAATGAATATAAATCGACTTGAAAATTGCTCTCATTCCAGGAGGCGTGCTGCATGCAAGAGAAGCTCCGAGTCGAGCGCACTTTGCAGGCAAGGCAGCATTGCGACCTAGATGATGATGGTTGGGGAAATGTGCGTACGATGTGCGACGATGAGCTGGAGGACATTGACGAATGAAGTGGACGCAGAATCTGGAGCACTTATTCTTGTCCTCCTCCGTACAATGTTGAGTGTTTAACAGTGCTGCAAGCTTGTCAAAATCTTAGCTACTGCAGCAAATGAAATGTAATTTGATAAAGCCTGTATCCACAATTATCGGGACACAGAAATACGGCTGTAACTCTGCAAAGGAAATGGCTATTTCAAATTTTGAACACAAAACTCTCAATCTACATTTCCTGCATAGGCAAAATTTCAAACAAATCGATGCACTATCAACAATTTTATAATCGAAACATGTATAAGGACTGAAAGTGAAAAAAATCGAGGTCGCCTAATTTTCCGGAAAACTTAAGTGGAAAACAAGCATTTTCTACAGACACCATCTACTTTGATAAATCATAACTCAAGAACGAAGCATCGTAGACAGTTTTTTTTTGTAAAATCATAAGCAATTTTTCCCAGCAATTAAAAAAAATACAAAATAAAACTGTTGAGAAAAATCGGTTGGAAATGTCGGAAGTCCGGAAAAATTCTAAAAAAAAATATATAAAATATATAATAAAAATATAAGGATATAAAATTTCCGAACTCCGTCCGGACTAGACATGGGTAAGGGTAACTCACTTGATAATAGACTCAAAGAATCGATTCGCGAAACCGAGTGAATGAACCATGATTCTTTTCAAAAGATTCACTTATATTCATTCACGGTGTGCCAAAAACCGTTATTATCAAATAAAAATGTCCACCAATTTGGCACCCGGCATTTGAAAGATATACTATCCTAGTATCTACTCTGAAAATTTGAAAATCTTTCATCGAGGGAAATTGAAGTTTTTGCCATTTAAGCATATTGCGTTATTTCTATACAATTTTCATATATGAGTAAATATGAACATATCATGGTTCTACGGCTATTTGTGATTTCAACAAATATATGTACATTAGTTTTTCAAATACTTATCAACATGTATGATATCCAAGCATAGTTTCTGCAAATTTGACAACATTTTGTTAGAGGAATCACAAGTTACAGTAATTTGAATAGTTTACTCTGATATCCCAACATATTTCCCTAATATGTTACCTATAATTCAGTTACTTACATATAAGTTTCAAACCCGTATACGTCATCAAATCATTTTTTTAGCAATTTGTAATGAATATACGTGATTGTTGGGTATATATGCGATAAATTTTGAACCATTATATGGCTGGGTTTGATAGGCACGCTGGCTTAAGAGTTTAAGACATTTATAAAATAATTTGAAAAAGTGTTAGGAAGAAAATCTACCACATGTTTAAAATATTTTCTAGTCTACCATAAAAGAGTAAAAATGTGTCTTTAACATGGATAACCGATCTTTTTTAAAAATAAAAAAATATATTCCATCAGATAATTGGAGTTATAGCTTATGGTATTGGGTATCAACTCCAATTTATCAAAAATTAAGTGAGATTATGAGATTATCATATTTACACATTGTTGTTACAAATTGTAACAACAACAATATATATAGTAGCATGGGTAAAAATAGACATTTTACTCCTGCACACTTTTTGAATTTCATTTTGGCCCCATATAAACTGTGCAAAATTTCAGCACGATCAGAGAAACTATATTTTAGCGCCAGCCGTTTTAAGTTTTCATACAATTTACTGTGGAAAAAATCACCTTTTCAAAGACAAATCGCCAAAGGTGGCCCCTTTCTTTGATTGAGCTGAAATTTTGCACAGTTGATATGAGGGCAAAATGGCACTCAAAAAGTATACAGGAACGAGAGTTTTACCATTTTTTCCCATATAACCGTGTCCCAGACTAATACATATGCAACAATACATATAATCCTGTGTTTGACATTTAGGTTGAAAATTGCATAAACAATTTATATTAATTTTACTATATTTCAAAATGATTAGCTATTGTGCTTCTTGTCGTATCTAATTCAAAGCTATCTTTTTGTTCAGTACATAAACGGAATATATAAAACTTCTTTTAAACTTCCGATCATTAGAAACCTAGCATTTACATAGCAGGTACAATTTAATAACACATAATAAATCACAATAATAACACATATTAGACTTTATAAAAAATCGCTTATTTATACATTAAATCGTACGTATTTAAACGTACGCAAGGATTTCTTATCATTGATGAAATTTCAGTCGTTGCATAGCTCAGATCCAGCTCGTAAGAAGATACTCGAAAGATACACTTTTTAAATTTATTTTACAAACGTCTTAAGCTCCCATAGACGAATTTCGCGCCAACTCGACCAGTGATTGGCAACACCCTCTCAGAATCGAATGAAACTTGGTGGGCATAAAGACTAGGTTTTTATAAGCAACTTTGCATACTTAAATTTTCGAAAATTTTCAAGAGTAACATTTGAAGAGGGCCTAACTTTTTTTGAAATTTTTTTTAAAATCGATGTAGCTCAAAAATGACAAGACCTATAGAAAATTGTTGTATGGGGGACTTTTAGAGAATTGTCCAAGCTTTCATGAAAAAATATTTTAAAAATTCTAAATACATTTTTACACGCTAAAAAATATATTTTTAAAATTAAAAGTCAATTTACAGAAAATGCCCACTTTTTTATGTTTTGAAATTTTTTTCCAAGAAAGTCAATATTGTTGCCTAACTTTCCTCCATACATCACAAGATGGGCACTTTTAAGGAAAAAAAGTTTTTCTAACAAAAACTTTTTCATGTTATTTTTTCAGCGTGTTGCGCATTAACTCGTACAGGATGTATCAAGAATCCTTATACCCATTTAATAGCACTCAATGGGCATTACAACTTTGTTTGACTGGGTGCCTTCTTTTTCTTGACGTTACATCCCAACTGGAATAGAACCTGTTTCTCAGCTTGTTTTGATATCTGAATGCATAAAACAACATTCTGTTTGCTGAAATTTTATTATTGTGTGCCTAGAACCAGTGAACTAACATCATTATTAGAAGCGAATGATAAAGAATCGGTTTTATTTCAACAATGGCTAACCACTGATCGATGCAATTTGGAAACTATTACTAAGACTATAGACGAGTTTGTTCCGTATTTTGTAGAAAAAGTTGATAAGCTTATAACTCATGATTTCATTTATAAAGAACAATCCTCATTTTTGCGGGATAAAAAAGAATCTCTTAAACAGGGTGAAGTATTAACAACACAAGTTTACAAAATAAAACGAAAGTCGTGAACTTCTGTCAACGACCAAAATTTTTGAAGCACAATTTAGTGCTGATTTCGAAACAGACCTTCAAAAAATTTTAAGTAGAACAGTTTTTGAGTTTTAGCTCAATATCGAGTTTTGCAACTTTTCAAAATATGTAATTTACTAAAATCCAAATATATTGCGTTTTGTTCAACCAATTTTAAATTCTTTATCCATAAATTAAAAGCTAAATACAATACCATTCGATCATCAGAATACAGGTTTTACGCCAGATTGATGAAATTCAAGATATTGGCGAGTTTTAGGGACAATCTTCTTAAATTTTAGCAAAATTCCCAAAATTTTTTGAAGAAATGTATTTTTTTTCAATAAGAAAAAACCAACTTAAAAATTCTTTCTCGACGTTTATTTGACATATCATATGTAGGCGAGTTACAGTAAAAATTTCAGCTCAATCGGATCATTGGTTACGGAGAATGAGATGTTTGAAGTGAGCGAATTTGCTTAAAAATAGAACAAAAATCGATTTCAAATCATCAACCTTGTATGGAAAGTCGAAAAAAAAATCCGCTCTACTGTAATTTTTTTCTTTTGCGTTTTCGAACTCAGGGCATGATTCTACACCAAAAATGATCATCAGCTTACCGAGTTCAAAAATGCTGTAAACTAGTGCAATTTGTGACTTTTCAGAAAATTATTCATTTATCATTCAAAATTCAGCTCAAGGTCACCATTGGAAAAATTCTCAAGCTACCATTCACCCCTTTGAAGTGTACTACAGAAAAGAAAATAAGTTGGAAAACTTGATCTTTATAATAATATCTGAAGTACTTACACACGATACAACAGCAGTCCAGTTATTTATATCAAAACTGCTGGATTTCATTAAACAATCGATTGATTTCTCAAAAATAACTTTCATGTCAGATGGAGCAGCAGCTCATTATAAGAACAAAAAAAAAAATTGCCAGTTTGTGCAGTTTTCGGTCCAATTATGGATTGGAAGCAGAATGGCACTTCTTCGCAACTTCACATGGCAAAGGTCCGTGACGCTGTTGGAGGTACTCTCAAGCGAATGGCAAAACGAGCAAGTCTTGCTCGAGATTATGGAAACACAATCACAACTCCTCGAGAACTGTATGACTGGGCAGTTAAACAGTCAGATATACATATAACAAAATTGAATTTCTGCTTTATTTCAAATGAACAATATGCAAAAATGACGGATGAACTTGAAGAACTATACACATACAGTCACGTACAAACAATACCTGGTACACAAAAATTTCATTCATTTGTGCCAATTTCTGAAAATCAAATTGAAGCGAAGAAGTTTTCGAATTCAAAAGATAATCCAAAAAAGTTTACTTTGTTTCAGATAGACTAAAGATCTAATATTCAAAAAACGTTACAATAGAATGTATAAAAGAAGGATGTATATATTGTAGAAAAGAAAATAATTGAATACACATATACATATGTACATATTTCATCAATACACAAGCGTTTTCATTGATATAAAACCCTAAGAGCAAATTTGTCTTGAGCCCTTTCCAATATCAAGCACGTTTTCAATGTCAAGCACGTTAAGATATTAAAAAAGTAGTTGAGCCCATTATGTTTTAATGGATTGTCATTAGGATTCTGGATACATTACTGTACGAGTTAATGCACAACACGCAAAAAAAAATAACATGAAAAAGTTTTTTTTAGAAATTTTTTTTTCCTTAAAAGTGCCCATCTTGTGATGTATGGAGGAAAGTTAGGCAACTATATTGTCTTTCTTGGGAAAAAAAATCAAAACATAAAAAAGTGGACTTTTTCTGTAAATTGACTTTTAATTTTGAAAAGATATTTTTTAGCGTGTAAAACATTTTTTTATATTTTTTAAATATGTTTTCTTGAAAGCTTGGACAATTCCCTAAAAGTCCCCCATACATCACTTTTTTGTACAACTTATCATATTCGAGTTATATTTTTTGTGAAAAAAACGGCTAATGCGCAACACGCTAAAAAAACTAACATGAAAAAGTTTTTGTTAAAAAAACTTTTTTTCCTTAAAAGTGCCCATCTTGTGATGTATGGAGGAAAGTTAGGCAACAATATTGACTTTCTTGGAAAAAAATTTCAAAACATAAAAAAGTGGGCATTTTCTGTAAATTGACTTTTAATTTTAAAAATATATTTTTTAGCGTGTAGAAATGTATTTAGAACTTTTAAAATATTTTTTCATGAAAGCGTGGACAATTCTCTAAATGTCACCCATACATCACTTTTTTGTACATCTTATCATATTCGAGTTATTTTTTGTGAAAAAAAAAACGGTTAAAGAACTTTGACTCTTTTTAAATGTTAGGCTAGGTTAATTTTGAAAAAAACAAAATACGCAAAGTTGCTTGAAAAGGTAAAGTCTTGAAACCTACAAAATTTCATAACATTCTGAGGGGGTGCTGCCAACCCCGAAGACGAGTTGGTGCGAAATTCGTCCATACCATTGTGATTATCAAACCCATCAATAGAGTGGCTGCAACTTATCGCAAATTGGATCAAAAATCACGCATATTAAATACTTATTTCTGAAAAGGATAACATTTTTGCTCTGATGACATAAACGGGTTTGATAGTCGCATGGAAATAATTGGATTATAGCGATTATAAGTAAAATTTAGGGAAATAGAGTAAATTATTCAAATAACTGTAACTTGAGAGGAATCTCAAAGGAAGGAATATAACAAAATGTTATCAAATGATGATGATGATGATGATGGTTGTGTACCCACCATCAGCGCAAGGATTACCTATGGCTGCAGAGTCATACCGGAACGGAATGATCTACCTGATGGTTTGTTGTAGCAGGGTAAGCTAAATTCACTGGAGACCTTCGGAAAACAACATGATAGTTGTTATCTCGTGACAAAGTCTGGCCACCCCACGAACATTTGCCCGGAAACCAGTTCATTTAACTTCCTTAGGCTACCCCTCCGAAATCCCCATATATGTCATGTTCAAATATAAAAAGTAATAATAAGGAACGAACTCACCGGGTAATCCTGACCAGCTGGTTTTCTATGTTTGGCTTTGGTCTCAGCATGCAAACGGTCCAACCATATTAAATGTGCACTCGTTCACACCACTCGCTGATTCTCCGGTCGTCCATCGAAGAATCCGAAAAAAAATACATAAGCGAGAATACCCGATGCACTGAAAAACAATCTCTTGGATACTAGCATTTCCGAACTCGGAATAACGACGAACACGAGCACCACGATGCGGGCAATGTGGTCTCTTGCCACCGAGCCATCGTCGATCGTTTACATAAAGTGCGAACAAAAAACACAAAGAAAAATGCAAAAACGCGGTAAAGACGAAATGCGGCATGTTTCAGCCTCCGCGCCCTGCTTGTCACTGACGACCGACGACCGTTCACTCTTCCATCAGCGTTCCACCCAAGTACGAACGAAAACACAAGAAAAATGCAAAAACGCGGTAAAGACGAAATACGGCATGTTTCAGCCTCCGCGCCCTGCTTGTCACTGACGACCGACGACCGTTCACTCTTCCATCAGTGTTCCACTCAAGTACGAACGAAAACACAAAGAAAAATACGAAAACGCGGTAGAGACGAAATGCGGCATGTTTCAGCCTCCGCGCCCTGCTTGTCACTGACGACCGACGACCGTTCACTCTTCCATCAGCGTTCCACCCAAGTACGAACGAAAACACAAGAAAAATGCAAAAACGCGGTAAAGACGAAATACGGCATGTTTCAGCCTCCGCGCCCTGCTTGTCACTGACGACCGACGACCGTTCACTCTTCCATCAGTGTTCCACTCAAGTACGAACGAAAACACAAAGAAAAATACGAAAACGCGGTAAAGACGAAATACGGCATGTTTTAGCCTCCGCGCCCTGCTTGTCACTGACGACCGACGACCGTTCACTCTTCCATCAGTGTTCCACTCAAGTACGAACGAAAACACAAAGAAAAATACGAAAACGCGGTAAAGACGAAATGCGGCATGTTTCAGCCTCCGCGCCCTGCTTGTCACTGACGACCGACGACCGTTCACTCTTCCATCAGCGTTCCACCCAAGTACGAACGAAAACACAAGAAAAATGCAAAAGCGCGGTAAAGACGAAATACGGCATGTTTCAGCCTCCGCGCCCTGCTTGTCACTGACGACCGACGACCGTTCACTCTTCCATCAGTGTTCTACTCAAGTACGAACGAAAACACAAGAAAAATGCAAAAACGCGGTAAAGACGAAATACGGCATGTTTCAGCCTCCGCGCCCTGCTTGTCACTGACGACCGACGACCGTTCACTCTTCCATCAGTGTTCCACTCAAGTACGAACGAAAACACAAAGAAAAATACGAAAACGCGGTAAAGACGAAATGCGGCATGTTTCAGCCTCCGCGCCCTGCTTGTCACTGACGACCGACGACCGTTCACTCTTCCATCAGCGTTCCACCCAAGTACGAACGAAAACACAAGAAAAATGCAAAAACGCGGTAAAGACGAAATACGGCATGTTTCAGCCTCCGCGCCCTGCTTGTCACTGACGACCGACGACCGTTCACTCTTCCATCAGTGTTCTACTCAAGTACGAACGAAAACACAAGAAAAATGCAAAAACGCGGTAAAGACGAAATACGGCATGTTTCAGCCTCCGCGCCCTGCTTGTCACTGACGACCGACGACCGTTCACTCTTCCATCAGTGTTCCACTCAAGTACGAACGAAAACACAAAGAAAAATACGAAAACGCGGTAAAGACGAAATGCAGCATGTTTCAGCCTCCGCGCCCTGCTTGTCACTGACGACCGACGACCGTTCACTCTTCCATCAGCGTTCCACCCAAGTACGAACGAAAACACAAGAAAAATGCAAAAACGCGGTAAAGACGAAATACGGCATGTTTCAGCCTCCGCGCCCTGCTTGTCACAGTAACAAAATGTTATCAAATTTGCAGAAACTTCATACAGAAATATCATACACGTTGGATAGTATTTGAAAAACGAATGTTTATTTGGGTTATAAATGGCCGTAGAACTACGATATGTGCATATTTACTCATGTAAGAAAATCCTATAGAAATAACGCAATATGCTCAAATGACAAAAACTTCAATTTCCCTCGATGAAAGATTTTCAAATTTTCAGAGTATATACTAGGATAGCATATCTTTCGAATGACGGGTGCCAAATTGGTGGACATTTTTATTTGTTAATAACGGTTTTTGGCACACCGTGATTACGATTCCAACGAGTTGCCAAAACAAGTTAGATTAGCGGCGCTCTTAATGATGATTCGACGCAGAACATCGCAATCTTTACCAATTGATCATTTTTTTATTCCTATATTATGTGGCGGCTCGCACGAATGAATCGATTCTTTGATGGAATGAAGGAAAATCTGTGTATCCTGCATTTTACTAACGTCATGCTTACGCGTTTGTGTATATCGTCAACGTCCGTGCCATGAAACCAGATTTTCTTGAAAACTAAGCAGGAATGTACGAAAACGAGTCGGAGGATTCACTATCAAAATTGAATCAGTTTTCCCATCCCTAGTCTGGGGATACCCAGTACCTGTAAAAGATTCTCGGAAGTTACTTCCAGAATCAAGTGCTAGTTTACGACACGGAGGTGGGTCAGAAGTGCTTTCACATAACCTCAGGAGTCCCGCAAGGTCCCAACCTGGGTCCAGTGTTATGGAATGTCATGTACGACGAGGTGTTGAGGTCAGAGTTCCTGGTGGGAGTGGATTGTCGGATTTGCTGACGACTTTACGCTCGAAGTCTACGCTGAGTGGATCGAAGAAGTGGAGTTGACTACCACCAACTCGATCAAGGTTGAGGAGGCGTGGATGCGGTCCAGGGAACTGGAGTTGGCTCACCACAAAACTGAGGTGATGGTTGAGAACAAACAGAATTCGGAGCAGCAAGCGCTGATCAGTGTAGGTGATTGCACTATTACGCCGAAGCGCTCCGCCAAACACTTGGGCGTGATGATCGACGATAAGCGTACCTTCGGTAGCCACGTTAATTACGCCTGTAAAAGAGCCTCCACAGCTGTAGTGCCACAGTCCCGGATGATGTCCAATAGCTCTGTGGTGTTCGCCGCAAGCTTATGGCTAGTATCGCTTCGTCCATAATAAGGTGTGGCGGCCCGGGCGGCGTGGGGCACTGCACTAAGAACCGAAAGCTACCGTGGAAAGCTGGAAAGTACCTACAGGCTGATGTGCCTCAGGGTTTCGAGCGCATACCGTACCATGTCACACGATGTGCTCTGCGTCATCACTGGTATGGTTCCTATCGGCATCCTTATCAGGGAGGACATAGAGTGCTTCGAAATGCGCCGTACAAGAAGCATACGCAAGACTGTCAGGATGGCCTCCATGGCCAAATGGCAGCGCGCGTGGGACAGTTCCACCAAAGGAAGGTGGACATATAGGTTGATCCCGAGGGTAGATAGTTGGATTAATGGGCACCAGTGGGTAACATTCCACCTGACACAGATCCTTTCAGGCCATGGTTGCCTCCGACAGTATCTACATCGTTTCGGGCATGCGAGTTCACCTGGCGGAACACGTTTTGTTCGTGTGCCCGCGTCGTAGCACAATGCGTGACCTCATGCTTGCCATATGCGGGGAGGACACAACTCCTGGCAATTTTATCCAGAGGATGTGTATTGTGTAGGGATGAGTTTGGCTGGAATGCCGTTTCTACAGCTATCACCCACATCGTTTTGGAGCTACAGAGGAGGTGGCGCGTTGACTCGGAGAATGGCTAGTTCGGATGTGGTTCAAGAGGTGGTCCAGGGATTTGGAGGTGGCTTCGTAGATTATACCGGTATCCTGTGGTCGAATTCGGCCAGCGATTAAGTGGCCGTGGAGAGGTAGTCCTGTTGCGTTGCTGTCGTGGCGTTGGTCTACTGGGTTGGATCCGAGCCCGCGGTTTGAAAGGGGTCCCCGGTAAGGGCCAGGGTAGGTGGAGACCCTACTGTCAGCAACCTTCTGGTGCAGCTGATAGGGCCTGAAGGGTAGTGATACACTTGCCTCCAGCAGGTCAGATCTGGTTGCACGTGGGCATCTGTTTTTGATGACTGCAAAACAGTTGGGCATGGGCGTGGGGTTGACCTGTCCGCCTTCCGAGGACAAAGGGAGTGGTGAGGACCACTCGGGAAACTGGCAAAGCGCCAGCATGTTACCGTGATGGACTCACCAAAGCGAGTCATCGATGTTCGTTGCGAAGGGTTTGGCGACCATAGGAATGTGTTTAGTGGGTCGAGGAGAGAGTAGCTTGGCTTTTACTTTTGTTATAGAATACGGCCTTAACCACACACTACCTGGACCTTCCTGTTCGGGTGTCTGTTGAGCAGATTGGTATTGAAGGAAAGAAAGCGTGCGACAAACGGCTAGCTCAGGGATCTGCCTTCTCAGGATCGCCCTCTTGAGAGGACACACGTGACGCTACAAAACAAAGGTGGACAAAACAATGGCAAGAACGTACTGGTATGCAACCCAAGGCTCACGTATCAAAAATAAAAGAAGAGTGGTACATTTTACTTAACCCTCTAATACCCAAATTTTTGATTTTGATCTAAATATCATTTTTCGTCATCTAAAATCGATTTAAACATGTTTTGGAAGATGATTCTTTTTAATTCTCGATTTCGTGAAATTCAGTTTTTGATTTTTCTAATTTTTATTTTTTAACATCCCCGCATTTTCATATTTTTCCTGAAAGCCTATTTGAGGTACAGATTTTTTGAGATGAAAACATTTTGAGATTTTATGATTATTGTTGAAATATTTTTATTTTTGTTTTTTTCATAGAAAATTTTATTTTCCGTGTAAATTTAAGGAAAATAATTTTAGAGTGTATTCGATTCCCTTAAACTATAACACTAGGATAGAATGATTTGGGAAAAAATTAAAATATGTTAATTGTGGCGATTGAATACAAAATAAACAATGACTTCTAGGAGGTGACTTAAACATCAATTTTTAAATGATTTTTAAAAAATATAAATACGATTCAAAATACACCAAAAACCATTTTGAGATACACAAAACAGTCCTAAATATCAGCCAAAAATATAAAAATTGAGATTTTCCACGACACAAAAATTACAAAAATGCTCAAACTATACCCCGTCTAAAGGCGGGGTTGGGTATTAGAGGGTTAATTTATTGTTTGGTTTTAGGGTTAATAATGGGTAAGTACCGTTGCGGCCGATCGGCATCGTTGGGGCCCTGGAAATCATGCGACAGGGAAGGGAAGACAGGTACCACATACCTTTGATTTCACAAGTCGAGGCGGTTGGGCTTGCTGGCTTCGGATACCCACCACTCACTGGTCACGAGGAGAGCAGGCCGTCCCTTGGCACACTCCGTGGGCTTATCGAGAGGATCCCAGGCGTCGAATCCGATGGCTTCACCGGTTCCGTCGAACCGGATGGTCTCACGCGGCTGGCCGGGTTTGTGGGTTTCATGTAGGGAGTGGGCTTCTTTGGGCTGGTGGCAGATCACCGGGCCTCGTTGGCTGACACTGTGGGATCCGGGCGGTGCGTCGACTCGGTGGGGTTCACAGAGCATGCTTCTGGCCACCGTACCACGAGGAGGGTGTACCGTCCCCACGGACCGTATCGTTTGCTGATTGTACAGGTTACGTGCGTGGTGTCGAACCGGCAGGGTTCCAAGGGCTTGCTTCTGGCCACCGCGCCACGAGGAGGGCGTACCTTCCCCACGGACCGCTTTATCTGCAGACAGTGCCGGTTCCGGGCGTGGCGTCGATCCGGCGGGGTTCACAGCAGAGATGCCATATATACAGATTTATCTGTATATTATACAGATTTTTGAGCTTCTGTATAGATTTCATTTTATTTGAAATACAGAATTTTGAGCTAGGAGGGGCCATTTTATTTTTGTATGAGATACAGAGTTTTCACCAAAATTTTGTATGGGATACAGATTTTTGAAAACAGTGATACAGATTTTTCAAAAAATCATCTGGCATCCCTGGTTCACAGGTCTTTCTACTGGCCAACGAGCCACGAGGAGAGCGTACCGTCCCCACGGACCGCTTCGCTTGCGGATAGTGGAAGTTCCGTGCGTTGCGTCGATCTGGCAGGGTTTACAAAATTTGTCCATTTCTCACTCACGCCAGTATATGTAAAGTCTAGCTTTTGGAATAAAGTAAAACTTCCATTCGGCTGGTTAAGCCGCAAAAATCGATAATTAATTAATTTAATTATATTACAAATCTTGTTACTGGCCACCGGGCCACGAGGAGGGCGTACCGTCCCCACGGACCGCTTCGTTTGCTGACAGTGTCGGTCCCGTGCGTGGCGTCAAACGGACGGGTTTCCCAGGGCTTTCTACTAGCCAACGTACCACGAGGAGGGCGTACCGTTCCCACAAACCGTTTTGTTGCTGATCGTGCGTGACGTCGATCTGGCGGGGTTCACTAGGCTTGTGGTTTCGTCGGTTGACGAATCGCTTGGTTGGTTGATCGAGAGGGCTCCGTCTATGGTCGATCCAGGTGGTTTACGGCGGTTGCGCGCGACCAATTCAGTTGACTGACTGGATGGTCTCGTGCGTTGGGGTTGAATTTTTGTGCTGAACTTTCAACTATTTGTTTCGCGTTCGGCGGATCAATCCTCACTGACTCCTCTTCGGGTTTTCTCTTCCATTCTCCCTTTCCATCCTTCTCTCCCCTTCCCTTATTACTCCGGAAGTTGAGTTGCCATCGTTGGGTTTATTTCGCCGTCAAATAGGTGACAGAGGGTGACAGCAGCGTTAGCGTTAGAAAGGGTACACTCGCCTAAGGTGGAATAAACAGTGAAATTGGTAATTTTTAGTGTTTATTCCACCTTTGCTACTACATACGAAGTCTCACATAATTGTGTTGTTTGGGGGGGGGGGGGGGGGGGGCTAGTTGGTTCCACTTCGAAATAAAATGAGCGAACATTTACCCATTGTTACTGTAAACGGTAACCATCCCCAAAGGAATTCCTAGAGGAGAAATCTTTTGAGAAATCGTTTGGGATTGTTTCTTCCATAAATGTCTAATGGCATAATCGTTTGGGTTTGTTTCTTCCGTAAATGTCTAATGGCATTATGCTAGAAATAACTGCTGGAATAACACCATGAATTACTCCGTGGATTTCTCCAAGGATTCTTCCAAAAATTGCTCTGAAGGACTTTTTCAAAGATTCCTCTTGGAATTTCCCTTGGATTTCATTCATTAACTCCTACAAGGATTTCTCCAAGCGTTCTTGCTAAGATTCCTTAAGCATTTCCGGATAGTATTTCTGCAGTTATTACTCTTGGGAGTCCTTTATGACTCCCTGAAGGATTTCTAGCAGAAATTGTAAGAAGAATTTTAGTAAGACTTTTCCGAGAAATCCCACCATGAATGAGTGGAAATATCACAGAAATTTTCAGGAGCAATTTTAACTGGATGAACTGGAATAGAAATTCTCGGAAGAATCCCAAGAGAAGTTCTGAAGGAATCTCTAAAAAAAAAATCACTGGGTGACTTACTGGAGGATTTTTTTGATAAATTCCAAAAAAAAAATCCTGGAGGAACCACATGAGGAATTCTTGGAAGAAACCCGGCACGCATTTTTGGGGAATTTGATGAATTTGCGAAGGAATCTTACGAAAAATCCAAGTAAAGAACTTCTTCAGAAATCCCAATGGGTATCGAAAAGGAACTCTTTGAGAAATCCACGGTAATATGCCAAGAGGAACTCTTGGAGGAGCCCATGGTGAAATCTTCGGAATAATCCTTCTGAAATTCCTCCACAAATGCATGATGGGAAATTCATCTTGAGATGGCTCCAGAAGTTTGTCCCCGTATTCATATGAAAATCTTTCCTGTAAATTCTCCAATGATTGCTACAAAATTCCTCTAGTTATTTTTCATAGATCTCTCTTAAGAATTTCTCTTGGAATTCCTGCTGCGATTCCTCCACATATTCATACTAAGATTTCTTCAGGAATTCTTGTTGGGATTTATAAAACAATTTCAACTGGAGTTCTTTAGTCATTGCATTTGTGAGTCCGCCAAGTACGCATGGATTATTCTCAAAAGAAATTTCCTGAGGATCCCCAACAAGACTTCGTGGTGGATTCCACCAGAAATACGTGATTGAAATCCAACCAACATTCCTGGAGCAATCCTAGCAAGAATTTCTGATGGAATCTCAACTGGGTTTCCAGCAGGAATCAAAACTACAATCATCTCTTTAAATAGTATTAAAAAAGTAAAATCAAATAGTTCTTGTGTACACGGAAACAAATCTGATCCCGCTTTCATGATTCACAAATCATGAAACATGAAAGTCGGTCATTTTATGAAAACATGATCACGAATCTTAATTGTAGGATCCGAGCAACTAATATTATGATTCGGTGCAACCATTTTCATGAGCTCGAAATCATGAAAATTATCAAGCGTTACGCGTACCTGTCAAAACGTGGTCATTCAGTGTGCGGCATCGTTTGTGAATGGTGGAAAAATGTAAGAAGCCATTAGTTTAATGGAAATATTGGTTTTAATTCAATAATTATGTATTTTTGTGCTCTCTAGTGTATTGTTAGCAGAAGCCTTCTCCTAAAGAAACCGGTGAGTATAAAAAAGTGCCAAAAATGTTCTTATTTCTAAATAACATCCGATTGCACGCCATCGTTCTCGTTCTAGTTAAAACGACTGCGGCTGTCATCCCTCGCGCCGGATCCGTCCAATCCCGTTCCGGCTTCGTCCGTTTCTGTCGACGCAGACGCATCCTATTGCACGCCATCATTCCCGTTCTACCGCAAACGACTGCGGCTGTCATCCCTCGCCCCGGATCCGTCCAATTCCGGCTTCGTTCGTTTTTGTCCCGGTGGCGTCAAAAGACACCAGTCCAGTCCCGAGTTATCGTTTCTGCAGCACCAAACGACGCAGGCACCGTCCGGTTCCATTTCCGTGCCGGCCCGACTGTATCAATCCGTGCCGTGCCTCTTCATTGCTCGCCCCGTACCTGTTCGATCCGGTTCCGGCTCGGTCAAACGACGGAATATCACCGACCCTGTTCTGACTCTGCCGTCTCCTTCGAAAGTCTTTGTTTCGTGGTAAGTGAATTTTATTTATAATCTTTCTTTTTGCGAAATTGAAACTAAGGGATGTAGCTGAATGGCCTCTAGAAACATAAGCGCTGCGCATACGAAACCATGAGTCCAAGTCCCGCTACCATGATTTAGCTTCATGGTCCTTGAAATTTCACCAGAATAATAAGCGCTGCGCATCCGAAACCATGAGTCCAAATCCCGCTATCATGATTCACCTTCATGATCCTAGAAAAACGACCAGAATCATAAGCGATGCGCACCCGAAACCATGAGTCCAGCTCTCAATATCATGATTCAGCTTCATGGTCCTAGAAATTCCACCAGAATCATAGGTGCTGCGCATCCGAAACCATGAGTCCAAATCCCGCTACCATGAGTCCAAATCCCGCTACCATGATTCAGCTTCATGATCCTAGAAAAACAACCAGAATCATAAGCGATGCGCACCCGAAACCATGAGTCCAACTCTCAACATCATGATTTAGCTTCATGGTCCTAGAAATTCCACCAGAATCATAAGCGCTGCGCATCCGAAACCATGAGTCCAAGTCCTGCTACCATGATTTAGCTTCATGGTCCTTGAAATTTCACTAGGATCATAGGCGCTGCGCATCCGAAACCATGAGTCCAAATCCCGCTACCATGATTCAGCTTCATGTTCCTAGAAAAACAACCAGAATCATAAGCGATGCGCATCCGAAACTATGAGTCCAAATCCCGCTACCATGATTAATCTTCATAATTTTAGCAAAAAAGTAACGCATTGGTAGCGTTACGAGAGAATGGATCATACTATCATGATCATAAATCATGGTGTATTTTTATAAAACGAAAATGCACTAGGCTCATGAAATCATGAGTCGTTTTTATGATTTTTGGGAGCAGAATTTTACCCGTGTAACAAAGCAGATAACTGTTAGTTTACCCATCACACCATTTGTTTATTGTATTTGGCACCTCTGCTCCAGCTCTAGGTATGGTTCGACGTAGTTCAATCCTGTACCAGTATGTAGCTAGTGATAGGAGTTCAATTATGTTTGACTCTCTCTGACGATACGCGGTTTGTAGAAGGCTGCTAGTGTTCCGTTACTGTTTTGGTTCCCTTTCCACCACAACTCGACACGAGTAGCAAACGGGACGGCATTTGATGGTTATTAAACGGTTGCTTCGCAACTTTGCACACCTAGAACGAGCACGCGGAAAGCATCAGAATGTTTATTTACATAACCTTACCCACAGCTGGTAGAGAACAGTAACTGGTGTGGAGCGTTTCAAGGATAGCGCTAGCTGATCGGATGCTGGAAGAGACGGAGAATTTAAGTGATGCTTCAAAATACTCGAGAAGTGTAGCGCTTACCGTTTCAAAACTGGAGAGTTTGCCGCCTGCTCCATCCACACTTGAATCCAATCTGAGAAGAAGGTGTCGGTGCAAAATGCTTTCCAGTGGCAAGTGCTTCACCGGCATCAACGGTGAAAGTAATTGTTTTCTTGAGTAATTGATGAGCTTCCATTTGAGTGACAGTACAAATTGTTGTATTGCGTTGAGAGTACGTAACCGCTGCTTGAAGGTAATGAGAGGATACCCAAGTGCTCACCACATGCATGTTTGAGCGTTTTTATCCGAAAAATTATGATAAGCTGGAAGCACCCCACACCAATTTGATTCCATCTGGATGCATAAACATTCCAGTTATCGTCTTCCCTTATTTACATGCTCTGCTCACCCAAATTTTTATGGGCAACAAATATTTATATATTAAAATATTTTCCTCTACCCGAGATAGGTTAGCTTACACTGCTGGAAAAAAAATGAAAGAATCTCTAAGTTTTTGATATTTCACCCAACCTGACGTTACCAGCGAGCGTTGCTCCAATAATCATGTGTCCTTACTTAAAGCGTACTACACTCAGCAACTCACATGAAAACTCCGTTAGCAAACCAATCTTCGAATCGACATAGGTACCACTCGACTCTTATCATAATACGCAAAGCTGCTCCACGTGCTATTGTTCTTCTCCAGTGTGATTGCAGAAAGGATCTTGTCACCTGCGCTTAAGTTTGTCTTTGTCTTTCGCTTCACCAACAAAACACGGCTCCGCCCGTTGTCGAGAAGAGACACGAAAGGCTTATTTTTCTATTGTCAGGGGATTTTCTCGCACAGGTGCACGGTTTGTTTGACGCTGCTAGCGGAACGCAATGGGAAAGTTAAACCGATTTTAATTATATTCCTAAGCCTATGATTTAATCTTCTCGGTTTCTGCTGGGCGAAAATTGTTTTTATTTTGCCCGGGAAAATTATTTCTAGTGCTGAAGGATAGTGACAGAAACAGACGGCACTGATGAAACAAACTGAATTCGTTGATTATCTTGTTTCACCATTCATCAGGCATGAAAGCAATCGGAACGGAATCAAACGAACAAAGCCAAAGAGGGTGAAAATGGTGAGAGAAAATCAAAGGTATAGGTATCACACCACTTTCACGATTGATACGTCCTCTCTGCAGTCCGCAATCAACAGTGGAACCATCAATGTTGTATTGGAATGGAAAGCAATATTCGCTCAACCGGTGCTTCCGATTTTGCTCGATGATATTGCACAACTTTGGTTATTCTTCGACATTGTACATGCACAGACGACGTCGTTTTCTTTGGGTTCCCTGATCTGGACTGCAGCAGAACACAACGGTGGCAAGAAGTGTTTTGAATTTTAAAAACGAATGCTAGAATTGAATATTTTATTGTGCTGAAAAACACACATATCTACGCCAATTTTCACATCAACCGTTGTACATGGTGGACGAAGGAGCTCGATATAGAATAGCACATCCATCGCAAAACATTTCGGTATCGTTCGTCCACAGCAAGTCCTGCTGGGGCAAGAGAGTTGTCGTGTAGTAGCAATAGCCGCATAAATGGTATATGTGACGACATGTGTCCGATTAGAAAAAGGGAGTGCTCATGGTGTGGCTTTCTATTTCGCAGAATCGTTACCTGTTCTGTGGCTTCGGTCTAGCGATTACGTAGATTCGAATCCCATCCGAAACCCGATTTTTCTCACAAACCCATTAAACAAACAAAAGAGCGTGGTCTCCTCTACGATGTCTCACGGACTCAGTGGGACTAAGATGAATTCTATGATGCCTATGAAAAACACATCTTCGACAGTTATTGACGCTGATTCAAGCACTTTGGAAACCTTTTTCAAGTGTCGGCCATGCCACCAACACCTCAGTATGATCCGCCAAGGGTTCGACGCATTACCCATGTCAACACCGAAGCTCCGTCATTGCAGGAGATAGAAACAGCCATCCGTAGCATGAAATCGAACAGGGCCCCAGGGGTTGATCGCATATCAGTTGAGATGCTCAAAGCTAACCCTGTAGTATCTGCACAACTGCTGCATCAATTATTCTGTAACATATGGGAAACCGCGACATTTCCGGTCGACTGGATGCACGGCGTTTTAGTAAAAGTGCCCAAAAAGCGTGACCTGACTGTATGGGACAATTGGCGGTGTGTCATGTTGCTGTGCATCGTTCTCAAAGTCCTCTGCAAAGTGATCCTTAACCGGATACAGGAGAACATTCGGTAATAGCATGCCAGATTCCATGCCGGACGATCCTGTGTGGGCCATATTGTCACGCTCCGTATCATCTTGGAGCAAATAAATGAATTCCAAGAATCTCTCTACCTGATGTTCATTGATTAAGAAAAAGCTTTCTACCGTCTCAATCACGGAAACATGTGGGGGAAGCCCTGAGGCGTAAAGGTGTCCCTGAGAAAATCATCGGCCTCATTGAAGCACAGTACAGGGCATTTTCGTGCAGAGTACTGCACCACGGTGTCTTGTCCGATCTCATCCGGGTCGTTGCTGGAGTGAGGCAAGAAAGTATACTATCACCGCTGCTGTTCTTCATCGTAATCGACGCGATCCTGGTAGGTGCGATTGATCGTGAACCAAATCGTGGGTTGTTGTGCCAGCCCATTACCATGGAGCATTTTAATTTATTGATTTATTTACTTCGAACTGGCTGATGACGTTGCTCTCTTAGCTCAACGCGCTCTAATATGCAGAGTAAGCTCAATGATCTTGCCAATTGCTCCTCGGCCGTATTGAATAATTTTTGGTACCGAAATACCGGTACTGACTGAGCCTTGGTACCGGTACTTTCGGTACTGATAAATCTCTTCCGAAGTGCTGAAATCCGGTCATTAGTATAGCCAATATGCAATGGAAATATTAAACAAAAACATTTAAAACCAAGTACCTTGACAAACAAACGTTTCATATATGAAACATTTCTGCAAACCCAGGACATCATAGCAATGGTTGGTTTAATGAACGTTGAATTTTGGAAATGGATTTACTAGCTCAGAATAATACTTGTAAGCTTAGGGTTTCTTGTTATTTCTTCAGTTTTTAGAATCCGTTGATAGTATCATCAAGGAAAAAATAGTAAAATCTTCTTCTGTCTTCACCTTGCAGCTATCTAATTTTTGTACATGTAAGGTTAATCCTGTTTAATTTTAGACTAACCAAGATACTGCCTGTGAAACTGCGCAGAAGTTAAACCACAGCTCCAAAATCAGTTTCATACAAGTAATTTCTTTTTAATCTATCTATACTTTTTGTTTAATTTATTATTTTCTGGATAGCTTTTATGACTTCCCTGAAAACCGAACTACACAAATGCCTGGTAAATTGTAGATTTTCTGTGCAAAACAGATTACTCTTCATTTTAGTGAAAAATTTCCCAGTACCGGTATTTTACCGGTACTACCGGTACTGTAAGCCTCAGTACCGGAATACCGGTACTCACCAAAAGTGGTCGGTGCTGCGACCCCTAGTGCTGTCTTAGATTTTTCAGAGAGACAGAGACGTATGAGTGAGAGCTTTCGTAACTGTGCGAGAGACAAATCGCAGCACCAGCTCTATGATGTAGAGAGTAACGCACCGTGCTTGTCAACAAACAAAAAAAACCTAATAAATTAATTAGAGAGTTTGTGTTTTCAGCAATGTTGTTATGCTTGTCAAGGACTTACAAGTGATGAGCCGTTTGATTAAAATTTTCTTCAATCATGTATAGTGTCAAGCGAAGTGCAAAGCACAGAGACAAGCACCGAGAGAGCAGAGTTGCGCAATATCAGTCTTGTCAGGTGACTACTGATATTGCACCATCGTCACTATCACTCCAGACCAACCAATATCAAAACGACCATAACAGGCAACGACTTGATAATGACCCGCACTCTAGATCACAATCACTGCAACTATCATCTTGGTAAATCTTCATTTGGATTTTTAAACGTATTTTAAAGATGGCCTATCAGTGATTTCCACACACAACACAGTCAGTCCAGTTCTGATGGAACAAGGAAAGTGACGGTGACTCAATAGAGCGCACACTGCCTTGGATCGCAGTCGGCCTATCAAAATCAGCGACTTGCTAACCAGTGACAGAGTGCAACTCTGCGAGAGAGCGAGAGAGTGCATACGACAAAGCGCGAGAGAGAGGAGACCTCCAGCGCCCGGCAAAGTAGGCGTGCAACACACAACCAATTGCACGCACTCGCCTCCTGCTGGTTTGTTGTGTTGTCTCGCAGCAGCGTGTGCGGCGCGCAAAGAGTTTTGAGTCGCGCTCTGTCCCTGCCTGGCGGTCACTCGACCATCCAACAGAAAACCAAATTGACCACGTTCTTATCGATGGTCCCTCAAGGAGCGTAAAGTTGTCAAAATATGTATGGGACTAAAGTGTACAGAAAAAACTTTGTCAAAAACCGCAAAGCGATCTGTGTCGTCTGTTTTGAATCGGCCTCCAGTGTTAGTGAAGCACTGCAGTCAACTGAGAAGTCTGATATATTTCAGCTCTGCCCATACGTTGAACATAACGACGCGTTGGATTACGTGCCATCAATAATATTTGAGTCAATTCAATGATGGGTTTGATAAAATGCTTGCTTTTCTTATAAGGGCCTGTCCATAAACTACGTAGACTCTTAGAGGGGGGGGGGGGTTGGCACGGTACGGGGGAGGCTGGCCAAAGTTTACGCTCCATACAAATTTCGAAAATTTTGTATGAACAAAAGTCTACGAGGGGGGAGGGGGGGGGTCTGAGATGACAGAAAAAAGTCTACGTAGTTTATGGACAGCGCCTAAAGTATCAGGATTCAGAACACGTTGGCCTTCGTCGACGTCGCAATCGTGAGAACATATTCGACGAGAAAGGCACTGTTCGGCAATGAACACAAGTAATTTTAGGCGAAAGCACTGGACTGTAGGCACGGAGTTAGAGAAATGGAACTTGGGGGGGTTTCGGACCGCGAGGAAAATTCACTGGTTCACTTTTAACTTCACTACTATACTTTTCTCTCTGATTACTATTTACATTTTACTTGACACTTCGCGTTGTTCGAGCCACGCGAACGCTCGTAAGTATTCCACACTTAAATTACAATTGACTCGCTACCGCGAAGGTGTCGCGTTTATATAGCGATATCACAGAGAACAGACGTCTATCTTCGCTTTCTGCCTTGTGTAAAACTTTGTAACGGTCATATCGGAGTATGTGGTTATGCTCCCGTTGCGCGGCGCTAGCGTCCCACCACTTACATTGTTGTGTTGTCATATTTGTTTCCAGTGCTCGCCGTTTTTGGCCGTTTGGCGCTTGTGTCGCTTTGTGGGCTAGTGTATTTTAACGATGAACACTGCCATCGTGGGGTCAAATCGACTTTATATGTGGGGCAGTCTCCGTTGGTGGCGTTGAGCTACACCTAAATCCTTTACACACGGTTTCGACGTATTTTTGTTCGACCTTAAACGTCTGTTCTCTGTGGCGATATTCTCCTGTTCGGGAAACACGTGGAATGTTCTACGCGCCCGTAGGACCCACGCGACGCGCATGGAACGAACCATCATCACCACGCTGGCTGAACGACGAGAGTCGATGATGATGATAATGACGGCCGCAGCGGTGGCGTTCACTGCTGCTCTCACGGCTGGTTCTCACGACACTCACTCTCTCGCTGCTGGTCGCTGTGGTTCCATCGGGTCGGGTGAGTGTGTGTTTATCGTGTCGGTGGTCGATGTTGACCAGCGCATGTGCGCGAACAGGCACTATCACCAAACGTCAAACAGGAGCAAAAACGATGCCAACGCCGCGAGTGGTCAATTGACCAACTATCGAAAATTTGAATCAATCGTTAACAACTTGATCGATGGGAAGCGGGCGGTGTGTGACGTCTGTTTGTCTGTGTTATAATATTTCCAAATTTTGAAAAATAAGAGACGGCCTAGTATGCATGCGCTCAAAACATTCGACGGTTATAAGAACGCGTCGAAGTCAAATGTCACGGCTCAACATCGAGTGGCTGCGTAACGTACATTGAGGATACTGCAACTCCGAAAATCATACGAATCAACTATGATTTTTTGCCACAAGAATTTCTTGCGAAAATCATAGTAACGAACTATGATTTTGGATTCAAAGCGCCAACTATTATGATCATACTGTTACTGTATAAATTTCATAACACTCACATATGAAAATCGTATCGATAACGTATAAAAACTGAAACTATGTCTTATGACAATCATACATATTTTGCACAAACTTAAAAAATGGCAACCTGGAATCGAACCAGGAACGTCAAGGTTGGCGAGTGCGTGCTTTACTCATACGCCCATCGACGCTTCGGAGGTTGAAGTGGTTAGAAGCCAATAAAAGATTTTGTTGTTTTTTGGCGATGGTGTTTCATAACATATGTTATGATTTTCATACGATGCTTCCTATGAGATTTTTCATACGACAAGTCCTATGGATTTCGCTTTACAATGTATGAAAAGCATACGAGAACTATGAAATGATGAAAAAAATAAAAATAACTGATTCATAAGATGTAAACTATGAAAAACATACAAACAGTATCCTCAGTGTAGAAGTGGGTCAAGACAACGCGCAGCAGTTAGCAGTGGCTTTACCAACGGAAGAGCAGCTTGGCGCAGCAACACTTGTAGATGGCTGGATGGACATTCATAGGACAGCCATAGGTCGGTACCTCGGCTGCAGCGCCTGGCCTAGCGGCTCCGAATCACAGAAACGACTGATATTTACGACGGCGAATGTAAACGGTTGAAAAACGAGGAGAATTCAGCATGAGCGAGAATGTTACGAGTGCGAATGAGGCACATTATATACAGGCGCGGAACAGGCAGAACTCAGTCTTCCGGAAAAAGAAGCGCCCGCAGGAAGAACGAGATCACGAAGCGATGGAAGAGCTGTACTGCGCTAAGGACACACGGAAGTTCTACAAGAAGGTGAACCGCTCGCGCAGAGGATTTGTGCCACAAGCCGACATGAGCCGAGACAATCACGAGAATCTTCTCACGAGCACGCGTGAGGCGAACGAGAGGTGGCTGCAGCATTACGATGAGCACCTCAATGGCGACGTTGCAAGCACCGAAGGTGGTGTGGTAACAGATCTAGGAGCATGTGCGCAGGACGAAAGATTTCTAGCCCCTTACCTACAAGAGATTGAGAAGGAGGTTGGCCGGTTGAAAAACTAGCCGCTGAATCAGATCAACTACCAAGCGAGTTTCTAAAATACGGTGGAGAAGCACTGGTGAAACCACTACACTGACTGGGACATTACCAAGATTTGGGAGGAGGAAGTATTACCGGAGGAATGGATGGAATGAATCGTGTGTCCCATGTTTTGCCAGATGTTTGCCATGGGCCAGGTGTTGCAGAAATGCCGTGAATACAACGTGCCCACACATTGCTTGCTCCTCCTCCTCTCCTCTTCTTGGCGTAACGTCCTCACTGGGACAAAGCCTGCTTCTCAGCTTAGTGTTCTATGAGCACTTCCACAGTTATTAACTGAGAGCTTTCTCTGCCAATGACCATTTTGCATGTGTATATCGTGTGGCAGGCACGAAGATACTCTATGCCCAAGGAAGTCAAGGAAATTTCCTTTACGAAAAGATCCTGGACCGACCGGGAATCGAACCCGACACCCTCAGCATGGTCATGCTGAATACCCGTGCGTTTACCGCCTCGGCTATATGGGCCCCCGCTTGCTCATTGATTTTAAATCAGTGTATGATACAATCGATCCAGACCAGCTATGGAAGATTTTGCACGAGTACGAATTCCCGGATAAACTGATACGATTGATCAAGGCGATGATGGATGGAGTGATGTGCGGAGTTCGAGTATCATGGACACTCTCAAGTCCCTTCGAATCTCGTAGAGGGTTACGGCAAGGTGGTAATCTTTCGTGCTTACCGTTTAACATTGCTTTAGATGGTATAATAAGGAGAGCAATGTTAATCAAGAGTGGAATGATTTTCGCGAAGTCCGTTCAGTTGCTTGATTTCGCTGATTATATTGATATTATATGAAGGAAGCTTGACGACTGTATACCATACGAGAAGGTGATTTTATCGGCCGTATCAGTCTAGATAGCAGCAAAAACGGTTTTGCATCTACATTCGACGGTTTCGGAAATTACCAAAACCGTCGGATGTAGATGCAAAACCGTTTTTTATTGATATTATAGCTCGCACATTTGAGACGATGGCGGAGACGTACATCCGATCAAAGAATGAAGCCAGGCGAATCGAATTGGTGATTAATGTGTCGAAGACAAAGTATATGATGGCAAAGGGCTCCAGGGAGGAATTACCGCGCCCGCCACCTCGATTTTTTTTTATTGATGGTGATGAAATGTAGTCGGTTGAAGAATTCATGTACTTGGGCTCATTGGTGATCACCGATAACGACACCAGCAGAGAAATCGAGTGGCTACGGTGTGCGGGTCACGTCATCAGGATATCGTATAGCATCCCAACTGAAATGGTTCTCCTGAGTCATCCGACCGGTACAAGAAGACGTGGTACGCAGTGAGGTAGATGGGTCGATCAGGTGGAGGACGATCTGCGGACACTTCGCAGAGTGCGGAATTGGAGACGCACTGCCACGGGTCGGGTAGTATGGAGACGACTCCTATGTACAGCAGAGGACACTTAGGCCTTAGTCTGACCGGTAAGGTAAATAATAAGCATGCCATTTATGATTATTTGTATAGACTATTCACTAAGCCAGAAGATTCATGGCATCTAAAAAGCTAAACAATGTGATGTTTTCGTTTCATGTTCATGCTCTAAAATTGAATTGAAATGAGATGTCACAATTGTTTAACGCATAGCTTTTCTGATCTCCAACGCTGGAAGTGGCCAATTAAAAAAGTGAACCAAACCCAGGCATGCGACACATCAAATAGCGGCTTTTTCGATAACCAGATGAACGGTTAGCAGGAAAATAGTTTCATACCGTATCTGAACCGGTTGTGTTCCGGAACCGGTTCCAGGTGTCCCATCAGAAGTGACCAGTTTAAAAACTGAACCAAACCTATGTATGCGACACACCAAATAGCGACTTTATCAATAACCAGATGAATGGTAAACAGGAAAATAGTTTCAGACCATATCTGAACCGGTAGTGTTCCGGAACCGGTTCCGCATGTCCCGCTGGAAGTGGCCAATTAAAAAAGTGAACCAAACCCAGGCATGCGACGCATCAAATAGCGGCTTTTTCGATAACCAAATAAACGGTAAGCAGGAAAATGGTTTCATACCGTATCTGAACCGGTTGTGTTCCGGAACCGGTTCCAGGTTTCCCATCGGAAGTGACCAGTTTAAAAACTGAACCAAATATATGCATGCGACACATCAAATAGCGGCTTTATCAATAGCCAGATGAACGGTAAACAGGAAATAGTTTCAGATCATATCTGCACCAGTAGTGTTCCGGAACCGGTTCCACATGTCCCGCTGGAAGTGACCAGTTAAAAAACTGAATCAAACCTTTCCATGCGTCATACCAAATAGCAGTTTTAGCAATAACCAGATGAACGGTAAACAGGAAAATAGTTTAAGACCATATCTGAACCGCTTATATATTAAACTGACGAAGTTGAAGGGATGCATCCAGCTAAATGTCCCAAGTAACCACGGTGTTGAAGCCTTATTGCATGCAGATATACGGTGTACTTAGAGCAATCATTACTTTACATGCCAACTCAAAGTTGATTTAAAGTGGAAATGGGCAATTATGCGACTGCTTCAAGATTATACCAGTATAATCCTAATTTGATTCTGTAATTACCCACTTCCACTTTAAATCAACCTTAAGTTTGCATGTAAAGTAATTATTGCACTGAATACACCGTACATCTGCATGCAATAAGGCTTCAGCACTGTGGTTACTTGGGGTGTCTGATGATGACCGGAGAATAGTATTTAGGTCGAAACGTGACACGCTAAACAGGCTCTTTCCGATATTTGTCACTGACAATTACTAATCAATCCACAAATAACATATTTGAACAGGTTGTGTTTCGGAACCGGAGCCAGGTGTCCCGTCGGAAGTGGTCAATTAAAAAAGTGACTAAACCCATGCATGCGAAATATCAAATCATCAAAAATGTTCGATAACGAGATAAACGGACAGCAAGAATATAGTCTCTGACCACACCTAAGATACCAGCAATGTTGCAGAATCAGGATTGGATGCATCGCTGAAATTACGAAGATGAACAAAATCGATGCAAGCGATAAATATGCGTTAAAGAACAAAATCTTGATAAAAATTTTAGCGATCTTGTCAAATCAAACCATTTTAGATTCCTGAGACGTAATTATACAATAGGATGGATCAACGTTGTATGGGAAAATTTAAATTTTATAGCATCAATTCCCTTTTGCGTCTAAAATTACTGCGCATAATTTTGATGCACCTGGTTGCACCTGGTTGAGCCCTCGCGCTCTGTAACACAGTTGAAATTTGAATGAGTTTTATTATGGGAAATTTCACTTGCTTGCATTTTATTGTCAAATTTAACATAAATCGAGAGGTTTCGAAGTTGTGGGCTTTGCAGACGATATAGTCATAATAGTGAGAGGAAAGTATGACGAAACTGTTTGGGAGAGAATGCAAATGGCCCTAAACTATACACATTCATGGTGTGTTAAGGAGGGCCTTAGCATCAACCCGTCAAAAGTCGTAATTGTCCCTTTCACTAGGAGAAGGAAGATCAACCTAAAAGCTTTTTGGCTTGGAGGGATACAAATTCATCCTAGTCTCTCTCTTCTTGGCGTTACGTCCTCATTGGGACAAAGCCTGCTTCTCAGCTTAGTGTTCTATGAGCACTTCCACAGTTATTAACTGAGAGCTTCCTCTGCCAATGACCATTTTGCATGCGTATATCGTGTGGCAGGCACGAAGATACTCTATGCCCAAGGAAGTCAAGGAAATTTCCTTTACGAAAAGATCCTGGACCTTCCGGGAATCGAACCCGTCACCCTCAGCATGGTCATGCTGAATACCCGTGCGTTTACCGCCTCGGCTATATTCATCCTAGTGATCGGGTCAAATACTTAGGTTTGATACTGGATGCTAAACTGAACTGGAATGCTCAAATTGAGTCCGTGATCGGTAAGGCAACAAGTGCGTTCTGGTTATGCTCCAAAACTATTGGCAGGAAGTGGGGCTTGAAACCAAAGATGATAATGTGGATTTATACTGCCATAATTCGCCCAGAAGTGACGTATGCTTCGTTTGTTTGGTGGCCAAAAACAAAAGAGGCTACCGCGCAATCAAAGCTTGCGAAAATCCAACGTCTTGCGTCCATTGCTGTTACAGGAGCGATGCGTAGCACTCCATCAAAAGCTTTAGATGCGATTCTCAATCTGCTACCTTTGCACGAGTACGTGCAATTAGAAGCAGAAAAGGAATTGCTGCGACTTACACGAATTGAAAAGTTTATGCCAGGTGATCTTGTAGGTCACCTGAGCATTTCACAATACTTCCAAAATAGGCCAGTAATGAAAATGATTAAAGACTGGATGAAACCTGTGGAGAACCATGATGTTCCTTACAAGTTGCACGAAACAACTCGTGCAGATTGGGAAGTCGGAGGTCCCACTGTTCGTCAAGGATCAATCAAATTCTATACAGATGGCTCAAAAGTTGGAATAAAAACGGGAGCAGGAATCTACGGCCCTGGAATACAAACATCAGTGGCGATGGGACACTATCCTACGGTGTTTCAAGCAGAGATTCTTGCTATTTTGAAATGCGCAAATATCTGCCTTGAGAGAAAATACAGATATGCAAATATTTGTATTTTCTCAGATAGTCAAGCTGCACTTAAAGCATTGTGCGCTTACAAATGTACTTCAAAGCTTGTCTGGGAATGCATTCTTTCACTGCGCAGGCTGTGCCAAGGGAATTCATTAAACTTATACTGGGTTCCAGGTCACTGTGGCATTGAAGGAAATGAAATGGCAGACGAGCTTGCTAAAAGTGGTTCCAATTTACAGTTTGCTGGCCCAGAACCATTCTGTGGTATATCAAACTGTACAATTAAAATGGACCTAAAACGCTGGGCTGAGCAGAGGGTGATATCCAACTGGATGGACGTCAAAAATTGCAATCAGTCAAAACGATTTATAACACCAAATGCTTATAAAACCAAAAAGTTCTTAGAGCTCAACAAGAGAGCTCTATGTACATACACTGGCCTAGTAACTGGACACTGTCCGAGCAGGTATCACTTGAAAAATATTGGCCAGATTCAGAGTGATATCTGTCGTTTCTGTAATACGGAACGTGAAACCTCGGAACATCTGCTTTGCAGTTGTGGTGCTTTATACATGCGCAGGCAAAGATTTCTAAATAGTGGTTGCTTGCAACCCAGTGAGATCTGGTCTGCAAAACCTGGGAAGGTCTTGGGGTTTATTAATTCCATTGCACCTGACTGGGAGACGACGCGTCGTGGCAGAAGCTGATTACTTGACACATGGTAATTAGCTGGCTAGATGCGAATATCAAAACGGGACATGCCACAAAAGTTCAGCTTATTGGACGCAGTGGCTTAAATTCCCCAACAGGGGAGGAAAAAAACATGAATCGTATAACCAATGATAATAAAATAAATGCTAAAGTGTGCCAATTTGTTTTTGCCGAAATGTCTCGATAATGATCGGCATCCAGTGCTAGTGAAGGTGGTCAAGCAGTCAACTGAGAGGTTTGATATTTTTCAGCTATGCCTATACGTTTACATAACGTCAGCATCTGAGCCATCATTAAGTTTTCGAATTCGATTATGGCTTTGATAAATTCTTGCTTTTCTGAAAAAGGCTGACACAAATTTCGATTTTCTCTTAAGTCAAGAAGGGTTCCCCCACAGATAACAGACGTTTATGCTTATATTGGCAATGTGTGTAAAAATGCTCAACAGCCATTTTGTATGTAACGAGCAGCTGAAACTCATGTGGCAATCATTTAGAGATGGCGCAGTGATCGATAGTCAGTGATCGCTTTCAAGATTGCATGCATTACGCAATTTTACATTCAAGATTGTATTCGATCTTGAATGAAAGTGGAACTTTGAACTATTTTTGCATTCAAGTTAGATGTAATGTCGCAAACAGTTGAGTAGATGGCGGTAGTGAGCCAACGTATATAGTTTTGAACATTTACACAGGATTCTGCGAAAAATTTGTACTAGCATAAACATCTGTTATCTGTGGTTCCCCCTTGGAAAATTTTGGTCGGAATTCTACATTTTGAGGAAGGGCATAAATAAATAACCCAATAAATTTTCAACGAGCACTGTGACCAAAGAAGAAAATGAGATTTGTTCCATGGCCATGGCGACGGAAAAATCTTGAGTACATATTCGACGAGAAAGGCACTATCACCACTAGGTGGATTAATCTAGGTTTTTTGGTTTACGTTAAGATATGCCGAACTAGGGAACTATGCCAACGAAGCATCCCGATAGGGGCCGTTCATAAACCACGTAGACCAAAGTCTACGCTCCATACAAATTTCATTATTTTTGTATGGGCAAAAGTCTACGGGGGGGGAGGGGGGGGGGGTGTGAGATGGCCAAATTTTGGTCTACGTGGTTTATGAACAGCCCCATACCATACTTGCCTCACAATATACTTTATTTATGAAAGTGCTCTAAGAACACTAAGTGAAATAGAGGCAGGCCAAGTTCCAGAGGGAATGTAGAGCCACAAAGAAGAAGAACACGATACTTAATTAGAACAAGTAGGCCGTGCTATTACCGTTACAGTTTTTCAAACTCTTACTGTGAAAACACAGGTTAGTCAAACAATTGAATTAAACATGAATCATATTACAACCGAAATGAGTTGCATTATCAACCATAATGCAACTGTTTAGTATAGTGCAGAAAAATAGGCCGCTGTGATACTAAAACGCCAACTGTAAAATTAAATTTATAGTGCCGAGCTGCGAAAACATATTAATGTTGATTAATTTAAGTGAGCTATTAGACGTCCAATATGTGAGATTAGAAGTCACATGTTCGATCCATTAAACTAGAAGTTCGTAACGAGAAAAGGCAATTCAAACTGAGAACATTTTAGAGTTTTCTGTCTTTCACCATTCATTTCATTAACTTACGCCACTATTCCGGTTCCCAATCAAAGTGGCTTATTTGGTGGTTCAACATTTATTCCCACATTTCGATACGTGCTGCTCCTTTTCCGCTCGATTTCTTCTAGGTACCGTCTTATCGAGGCGCTTTTTCTTCTCGCAGGCGAAAATGGTGATGGCGAGGGTGGATGCGATTGCTTCTGGTGTGATTCCGATTGACTTCTGTGCTCGGTCCCGCTCCACTACCGCTACTAGCGACTGGGAGGGTAGGTATCGTTTCTCGCCGTTCCCAGCAGCCAGCCAGCGCTCCCCAGCCGCCAATCACCGGAGCGCGTGATCCTATCATCATCGGTTTACGACTCCTTTGATTCAGTCAGTCAACGAGGCGCCATAAAAGGATGAGATGGTGGATGGTTTAGATTTTCTGGCTGGTGATGGTGTGCCATTGCTGGAGGGTAAGAAGTGACGAGGTTGGTGGTCGAAGGTTTTTTTTTCCCTTTTCGAATGCACTTCAAACATTTGGCAGTTGCTCTGTTTTGCTTTTTATGATTCTACACTCAATTTCACAATTTACTGGTACTTTCCGGTCTGGAGGAGTGAGTGGTGTGTATTTTCGTGGCGTTGGGGTAGTGTCCTTTGTACCATAAAGAAATATGAATTTGAATGTGTTGTACTAAGTCAAGGCCTAAGACGTGTTGTTCTGAAAATGGTTGACTTTGGAGAGGGGCCAGTGCACATCACACCCACAAGATTAGAGTTTACCTATACAGTCCAGCATCATCGTGATCTGCTTCATCAACCAACGGAGAGGCGCATAGCATCTACAGTAAAAGACCCCGGTTACCTTGGCGACCACGAATCCATCGTAAGTACTGCCGCGTGCAGCATGGACACGAAATTTGACGTTTGAGCGGTGTCGGCTGTCAAATTTCCTGTGAGAGTAAGCAGGCCAGCATTAATTCGTGCAGTGGACCATACTGTTGTCCTGTGTTAATAGGGACTCCGATAGAACATGGGACAACTGGGGATCGCAGCAAGCTGTGGGGTCGAACGGTTGAATTTTATGTCACACTTTTTTCACCGGATTTACGATGTAAGTTTTTTTTCCATGAAGTATCGTGTAAAATCCACCTGAAAAGTAAACATAATTCGTTCATTCTGAGAAAGTTTTGTGTGTATGGTCTGGTGTATTAGCGTATTCGGGAGCTGTAGCAGCCGGAAAAAAAAGATTTCGTTTGGATTGGGTTTGTTGTTGTTATAAGTGGAAAGGAATGCCCATCGGAATGTGAACAAGAAGCTACAGTGTTTCCCCCGTCTAAGATTTCCTATTTGTCGACAAGCTCGACAATAACCGTCAACGGAGGTAAAACCTGGACGAAGTCGAGCGCCTCCGCAATCAGGTCTCCCGCAGCTCCAGTAATATCAGGATTTGATGGACATTAAGATCGCACTGAACAAGCTGCAGTCGTCCGAGGAAGTCTATTTAAACACCACCTTCGGAAGCCAGACCATCATGTTTCAAACGACATGCCGCCGCCAAACGCAAGCGTACCAAGCTGCAGGAATCGCACGAGCGCAGTGTATCGACTGCTCGTTCAATTTGTCCGCCAAGGGAGACATCATATCAAACAAGAAATTCGGTGAGTTCGTTCTGGTTTGATCTGTTAATCATGATAATGGTGATTTCTTTGGAACCACCAAACCCAACAATAATAGTCGCATTACCTACGTATAGTGAATCCTAGACTATTCCCTTACTAAAAATCCTACTCCTTGCTATTTACGAGGGCGTCGGTGAGTCGCTGGCCTCTCGTTAAATAAATGTCCTCCCATACCTACTATCTTTTCGCATTGTCAGGTAGAATCAATTGTTTCTTTTCGTTTCAGAGAGCGATCAATGGCGCTTTAGTCTAGGCTTGTTAGCTAGGACACAGTGTAAATGCCTGTGCCCCATCCCTGAAGCAAAAAGCCCATGGAGTTGTTACCCGGCGGGTCGGATGGACCTGCCCTAGCACGAGAGACTCTTAGGGTCGGCGTGAGCTCGTCAAGGGTTCAAGGAAACGCACTCTTCTTTCTTAACCCATATCCGCCCAGCGTCCTATTTATAGGACAGATGCCCCGAACGCCCAGCGTCCTATAAATAGGACAGTCCTTTGGATGTGAATATCTCCAGAATTATGCAAAATTTTAGAAAACTTTCTTCAGAGAAGATGTTTTCCACACCCAGACCTTGCTCATAGTGGACAATATAGTATGTGACTGGTTCACTAGGTGGCGTAAACGATGCTGCAAAGAATGCATATTGTCACGATCTGTGAGCATCATTTCCAATGCGAAAAGAAAAGTTATTTCCATGGAATCTTGACAATGGTTAATAATTTACAGTTAATTTCTTCGGCAGAGTTGTTAATCACACATTCCTTAGGATGTGGAGGTGGTAGCAAGGATATTTAAATTCAAGATGGCGGCTTAGGTTCCAAGATGGCGGTCAAAATCGATATTTGACCCTATTTCGAAATCAAAGATGGCGGACCATATCCAAGATGGCGCCCATGGAATGGCAGTTTGAGCTATGATACCATGCAATATGGATATCTATCGATCGGGCTTCATGAGTAGAACTCAAAAATTAATATCCGACGCCATTTTGAAACCTAAGAAGGTGGACTATACCCAAGTTAGTGGCCACGGAGTGGTAGTTTGAGCTATAATACCATGCAATATGCGTATCTAAAGGGTAGATGGTAGGAAAGCGGGTAGGATAGAAGGTGGAGCAGACGGTCGGGTAGAGGGTTTGCGTGAATGATAGAGTAGAGGGAGTGGAGTAGAAGGTTAGGGTAGAGAATAGGGTAGACGGTAGGGAGAAGGGTAGAATAGAGAGTAGGTTTAAGGGTAGGAAAAATGTTAGGGTTAAGAGTAGGGTAGACGGTACGATTAAGCACAATATAGACTAGAGGGTACGGTAAAGGATAGGGCAGTGGTTATAGTAGAGGTTAGTTTAGAGGGTAGGGCAGATGGTAGGGTTGAAGATTATGATAGAGCGTAGGATAGAGGGTTGGAATAGAGGGCAAAGAAGACAGTAAGGTAGATGCTAGAGAATAGGGTGAAGAATTGAGATGAGATTAGATGAGCTGAGGTTCTTTTTTGAGATACCTTCAGGAATTCTTTCCAGGATTTCTTCAGGCATTCCTTTCGAGAATCTTCTCAGGTTTATTCCCGAGATTCCTTCAGATATTGCTTCCGAGATTCCTTCAAAGATTCCTTCCATAATTCCTGCTGTTATTCCTTAAGGGATCCCTCCCGAAAAAAAATGAACAAATATATGTTTCTTCCGAGATTGTTTTCAGGCAAGCCTAGATCATAGAGACATCTTCTATGGTTCTTGCAGAAATGTCTGCTCAGCTTCTGGCCGGCATTCCTGTCATGATATCTCTAATATATACATCAGGTATTCTTTACGGGATTCCTTCAGGAATAACTTCAGGGATTTCTGCCAGAATTGCTTTAGAAAATCCTGAAAGCATTCTTTCAGAAATTTTACCCAGCATTCTTTCACGGATTTCTTCTGGAATTCATTTTAGTATACTTTCAAAATGTTCTGTCGAAACATATTCAGAGAATCCTACTGGAATTCTTTCTATGAGCCGGGATCCTCGCTCGGGATTTATACAGCAATTCCTCCCGGGATTTCTTCTGTGATTATTTCAAGGATTACTACCAAGCCTTCAGTTGAGATTCCCTCAGAACTCTACCAGATATGACTCTCAGAATTCCTTCTGTATATCCTCCCGGGATTCATTCTGGGATTTCACATTATCTTTTCGATATAACTTTGTTAGTGCCCAGAATAACACCATAAAATTCACATATTGTTCACGAATAAACAATCATGGAGTAGTACAAACATAAGTGGAGAAGCCGTGTCGAGTATATCTGGTTGAAATTTTAAATCAAAACATGGAATGATAATGAACCTGGTCGTGTTAGTAGAATACCTGTAAATACGAGACACCGAAGATGACCATATAGTTGAGGTCGAAATACGTATGGAACATTACTTAACACGATTTTCTTTTTTAAATATAAAAAAACTTCTGAAAAGTTTACGTATGGTGAGTACGTAAAGAGAGTTTGTGGGGTGCTGAAGGAAAAACTCAATTACTTTATTAGAAATTATTATCTGTATAAAATCTAACTTCTAAAGTATTTTAACGTTTGCTTATGCCACACATAGTGAGCTCTCTTTATTTGATTTGTTGAAAAAAAAAAAAATGAGAAAAGTTGAACACTGCAGTCGAAACTACATGAAATTACAAGAACCATGCATTGCATATTTTTAGGCGTTTATCGGGTTATATTTCTGCCCCAATTCATAAGTCTGTTTTCTATTCTTTTTGAGTGGTTATCATCTCTCTCACTTGTTTAGAGCTGCATTTTATCTATACGGATCAGAATATAACGATAGCGTAGAAGTTGTGCTGAAGTAGAACTCAAGAAAATTATCAGATATTGAGGACCTACAATGAAGAATTTTTTTGGAACTACACCATAGACTTCCATTTTTTTCATCAAATCATGCTCATTTTATTGGAACTTGACCTTTGATAACAAATTTATTTGAAGATTTGAATTGTGAGACACTTTGGGCGTTAACGGGTTAAATTGATTTTATTTGACTTACGAGGTGTGTGAGTGTGGGAGGTGTGGCGTGTAACTCGTCTCGATGAGGCCGGCCGGCGGAAGTGCAGCACGTGGAGGGGTTTTTGACGATTTGGCGGGGTATCGGGCTGTCCACGGGTCCAGGACGTCCTTGTAGGATTCCGGAGGTCTTCGGAGGCGCGTTGTCGGACGAGGCCAATGTTTGCGGTGTACCGGGGTCTTCCGGGTTACACCAGGGTTCCGGAACGTTGCGGTCTCTCAAACGGATCGACGTGCGGGGCACTGGGTAGGCGGAGGCCCTAAAGCGGACCTTTTAGGCTACTCTCAGTGGTTCACCACGGAATTTGGCGGCTCGTGGGAGACCTTTAGCAGGCCAACGCTAATGGGTCCTAATAGGGGTTAGGATTATATTTGGCATTAGGGGAGCTACTGGGTTTCGTGGGAAATACTTAAAACGGCAAACTTCTGCTTAATATACCTGATTCCAACTTCAAATTGCACTCGGGTAAAACTATAACTTTTAGTAGCACCGACTACAAACTTCCAACGGTCACTTTAATTAGGTGGAGAGCTCGCTATGAGCTCGAGATTAGAATAGGCTTTAGCTTTAGCGCTATTCGACCCAGTAGCCTGCTCCCCCCTTTTCCTTCCTTTTCCCTCATTGGACTCTTTTATTTCTCTTTTTTTTTACATATGGCAACTCTATATCCCCTTTTTTCAAACCCTCCGTGCTTTTAGGTGTTAGGCGTGTTCAATGTGTATTCGTGTGTTAACAAATTTTGTACCTAGCTTTCTCGGAGTGTTTTACAATATTACAAATTTTAACAATTATTAACAATCAAATAATAATTTTACTAACAATTAATATGAAGAACTAATTAATTTTAACTAACAATTACTAACATCAAATATAACAATATTCTAAAAAATACAAATAAACAAACGCAGATAATCGCAACGGTAACAGAGTGACAAAATCTCTTAGCTGCGTCACTCCTAACGTTCATGTTTATATATACTAAAACATTTACACTCCCTTAAATTCATTTACATGATCTTATCAAATATGCTTACACAATCTGAATCTTGGCGCATCTCTCGCTTATAGTGAATCCCAAATTAACCCATTCCAAATATCCAACTCCTTGACACCTATGGGGGCGTCGGTAAGTCGCTGACCTCTTGTAAAGTAGGTGTCATATCATCACATCCTCGTAACGGAGAAGATGGACGGGGCCGGAAATTAAGATTTTCATGTCTTTTTTACTTCAACCTCTGATTGGATAGCTGTTCCTTCCCAAACAGCATTCCATAAGCAATTAGAATAGGAGTGTTAAAGTTTTAACATGATAACTTTCAGCATGCAATCTACGAATTACTTCGTTACCACGCAACGCAATTCCCATAGAACATGGGACAACTATGCTGCACACGGCAGAGTAGTAGTTGCTGAGCTGCGTCACGGTGGTTTAGGTTCAGCTGCGTTATCTGTATTGTGATTTGTCAGCTGTGGCTCTTCTGAAGGCCGGGCACCTTGGGCCTCTCGTTGGGTGGTTATTGTTCACCGATTTCCCGGCACAAGTTAAACACTTGGAAGGATTCGTACAGGTTGGTGCTTTTCGGCCTTCACATCCACATCTCTTGTACAACGTGCTCCTGTTAGGGCATTTACAGTTCCATGACATGTGTCTTGGTCCCAGACACCTGAAGCAAGCCTCCAGTGGCTCGTGTGCGGTCCATAGTTCGGACTTGTGGATGCTCATCGCTTTTCTAGGTTCAACTGGCCCCGACATCTCCGCTTGGGCCCCGGGCCCCTGCAATCCGTAATCCTCGTGAAAGCGAAGGCCTCCGTCTGAGTAGACTTCAAAACCTTCGCCACGGGCTCTGCAGCATTTGCCATGAGCTTCATATAGTTTTGCTTGCTCGTCAAGCTACTGCGCATGGCCCTCTTATTACTTGCGTAGCTTGCGTTGGTGGTGTCTGTTCCACGCTCTGTGGGAAGCACATTAAAAACAATACATTCAATATGAATCTGTTTTCTATTAAATTTACAACCTTTTATGAAGTATAATTCGATTATAAATAGGTGGTGAATTATTAAAAGGCCACAAAACCTCAACGTACATCAACTGAAAACCCACACGAGTTTGGCGACGCTGCAAAAAGCTTCCGAACTAACCATTACGTCAGATCAGCTCTGATAGCTCAGCTAATTAGAGCATCATTACATTATTGCCGCCGTGTCCTGTTGTTCACGGATATCGCTTGTGCCAACACACGTGCACCTGTGTGTTTTCCTATCAGTAGCAATCACGCACCGTCAAAATCTGACGAGACTGAATCAATTAGCACAAATTCAGTCACCGCGCGTTTATCGGCGGCTCCCTACTGAATGGTGACATTTTCCATGGCCACCGGGGTTTCACCACCGATGTTTATCTTTAGAGATTTCCTCACGGGGAACCGCAAATTTCATGCATAGAGAACGGATCCGGCAAATGTAAACCGAATGGGCGAACGAGGGTACTGTGTTTAGGGTATTGTGGGGTTCGTTTAAAATTTTCCAGTTTTTTTTTATGTATTTGAGCACCAATAACCAGGCCTACCTTGATCGCTTTTGCATGACTTTACTCGAAAAAGTATTTAGTATAGATCTTTTGCCCTATCTACTCTACTAGAATGAAAAAAAAAACCTTTTTTTCGAATCAGGCTACATCATGCAGCCGCTGGCGGTGCGGTGGCTTAAAGGGTTTTATGGTCGTTAGAGATGAGTTGTTGATTGGGCATAACCCGGCACACGAGTTTTTTTTTGTCTCTCCGCCACACAACATAGCTTCGGGTTTCGTTTCGACTGGCCGTCCGCTCCATAGCCTCCGCAACTCCGCAGCCGACCAAACTATCGATTGATGATGACGCTGGCGGTTTGCAACCCCTTTTTACGTAGGTGGTATTAGATTTTTTCTCCAGCATCATTCGCTGTTGGTTGGTGTGGATGGATGGATGGATGGATATGCATGGTCAGTCCTTTCAGAAGCATATGTTGCTCTGGAATTAATAAAATGGCCCCATCATTTTGTAATCCTTCAAATAGGGTTCGCGTTTCCGGGCAGTTTCAAGTGAGTCGCACGAAGAACGGAAAAAAATCAGTTGAAAGCAAACATGAAAGCAGACGACAGAAATAATATGTTTTTCCACGCTTTTGTATTGAAATTCACAAATTTTAAAATCAGCGTATAGTAGGGCACGTCGGCCTTAGGCGATGTTCCTTCAGCTTCTCTAAATGTGTAGGTTCCCAAAGTTTTTTTTTTTTTTCAACCGCGTGCAGCCAGTGCAGCCAGTGCGTTTGCGGCCGCCCACGAAGTCACCGACCACTCTCTGGTTCCCTAATGAACTGTTTCTTTTCGCCAATCTTCCTTCCAACATTTGCACTACGTGTCCAGCCCACTGAAGTCAGTCGTGTTTTTCTTTCGTTTTACAATTACCGCTTCTTTGTGGAGCCTCGTAGCCGTGCGGTTAAGGTCACCAAGCTTCTAATCGCACCATGCTGTGGGGTGAGGGTTCGATTCCCGCTCCGGGCGATGAAACTTTTCGTGAGAATAGTTTCTTCTCCGTATCCACTGGTGCATGCTCCGTGTGTCCCTTGTCTAATGTTATGTTCAGTCTGTACAGCCTTTGGCTGAAGACGGTGTCCGCGTCTTTTTTTTTGTACACTTGGTAGAACACGTGATTCATGCTTATGCGTCTGCGCCTTTATCTTGTTTCCCTCCGAGAATTGTCTGCAGCACAAGATAAAGAAATACTTTAACAACTTAAAACATATTCTTATCAACTACCACATCAGCACTAACGCTAAAGCCTGTATCCGCAATAATCGGGACACAGAAATACAGCTAAAAATATGTAATAGATACATTAAAATTGCTCAAATTTGGCCTAATAACATCTTATAATGTGTTCATTGCACCGACAAAATTTCATGTGAATCGATGCAGTACTTTTTTTTTGTAGCAATGAAAGAGTAGAACGTGCGCCATTGAATTTTGTACAGCCCCTAGTTTTGCTTGCCAGCAAATAAACCTTACCTTACCGGTCAGGCTAAGGCCGGGGTGGCCTCTGCTGTACATAGTAGCCGCCTCCATTCCACTCGGTCCATGGCTGTTTGTCTCCAGTTCCGCACTCTGCGTAGGGTCCGCAGATCGTCCTCCACTTGGACCCACTTAGCTCGCTGCGCTCCATGTCTTCTTGTACCGGTCGGATGACTCTCGAGAACCATTTTAGTCGGGTTGCTATCCGACATCCTGATGACGTGACCCGCCCACCGTAGCCTCCCGATTTTCGCGGTATGGACGATGGTTGGTTCTCCCAGCAGCTGATGCAGCTCGTGGTTCATTCGCCTTCTCCAAGTCCCGTCTTCCATCTGCACTCCGCCGTAGATGGTACGCAACACCTTCCGTTCGAAAACTCCAAGGGCGCGTTGGTCCTCTGCACGTAGGGTCCATGTTTCGTGCCCATAGAGGACGACCGGTCTAATCAACGTTTTGTAGATGGTTAACTTCGTGTTACGGCGAACTTTATTCGATCGTAGAGTTCTGCGGAGTCCAAAGTAGGCACGCTTTCCTGCCACAATGCGCCTCTGAATTTCTCTGCTGGTGTCGTTGTCGTCGGTCACCAGTGAGCCCAAGTACACGAATTCTTCAACCGCCTCGATTTCATCACCGTCGATATGAATTCGGAGTAGCGGCCGCGGTGATTCCTCCCTGGAGCCCTTTGCCATCATGTACTTTGTCTTCGACACATTAATGACTAATCCGATTCGCCTGGCTTCACTCTTTAGTCGGATGTACGTTTCCGCCATCGTCTCAAATTTACGAGCAATAATATCAATATCATCGGCGAAACCAAGCAGCTGAACGGACTTCGTGAAAATCGTCCCACTCGTGTTTATCCCCGCTCTTCGTATTACACCATCCAAAGCAATGTTGAACAGCAAGCACGAAAGACCATCACCTTGCCGTAACCCTCTGCGAGATTTGAAGGGACTCGAGAGTGTCCCTGATACTCGAACTACGCACATCACTCGATCCATCGTCGCCTTGATCAACCGTATCAGTTTATCCGGGAATCCGTATTCGTGCATAACCTGCCATAGCTGTTCTCGATCGATTGTATCATACGCCGATTTGAAATCGATGAACAAGTGATGTGTGGGCACGTTGTATTCGCGGCATTTCTGCAACACCTGGCGGATGGCGAACATCTGGTCCGTTGTAGCGCGTTCACCCATAAATCCGGCCTGATATTGCCCCACGAACTCTCTTGCAATCGGTGATAGACGGCGGCATAAAATTTGAGAGAGTATCTTGTCGGCAGCGCTCAGTAGTGTGATCGCGCGGTAGTTCCCGCAATCCAACTTGTCGCCCTTTTTGTAGATGGGACACACGATACCTTCCATCCATTCCTCCGGTAATACTTCCTCCTCTAAAATCTTGGTAATGATCCAGTGTAGTGCTCTCACCAGTGCTTCTCCACCGTATTTTAGAAGCTCGTTTGGTAGTTGATCTGTTCCAGCGGCTTTGTTGTTTTTCAACCGGCCAACCTCCTCCTCAATCTCTTGAAGGTCAGGGGCCGGAAGTCTTTCGTCCTGTGCACATACTCCTAGATCTGTTACCACGCCACCTTCGGTACTTGCAACGTCGCCATTGAGGTGCTCATCGTAATGCTGCCGCCACCTCTCGACCACCTCACGCTCGCTCGTGAGAATATTCCCGTTATTATCTCGGCACATGTCGGCTTGTGGCACAAAGCCTCTGCGCGAGCGGTTCAGCTTCTCGTAGAACTTTCGTGTGTCCTTAGCGCGGTACAGCTCTTCCATCGCTTCGCGATCTCGTTCTTCCTGCTGGCGCTTCTTCACCCGGAAGACTGAGTTCTGCCTGTTCCGCGCCTGTTTGTAACGTGCCTCATTCGCTCTCGTACGGTGTTGCCGCATTCTCGCCCATGCTGCATTCTTCTCGTTTTTCAACTGTTCGCATTCGCCGTCGTACCAGTCGTTTCTGTGATTCGGAGTCGCGAAGCCTAGTGCTGTAGCCGAGGTACTACCTATGGCGGATCGGATGTCCCTCCAGCCATCTTCAAGTGTAGCTGCGCCAAGCTGCTCTTCCGTTGGTAGGGCCACTGCTAACTGCTGCGCGTAGTCTTGAGCCACTTCTACGTTACGAAGTTGCTCGATGTTGAGCCGCGGCGTTCGACTTCGACGCGTGGTGATAACTGTCGAAAGTTTTGAGCGCATGCATACAGCGACTAAGTTGTGATCCGAATCTATATTCGCACTGCGGTATGTGCGGACGTTGGTTATATCAGAGAAGAATTTACCGTCGATTAGAACGTGGTCGATTTGGTTTTCTGTTTGATGGTCGGGGGATCTCCAGGTGGCTTTGTGGATATCTTTGCGGGGGAAGAAGGTGCTTCGGACTACCATACCACGGGAGGCTGCAAAGTTTACGCATCGCTGGCCGTTATCATTCGATACGGCGTGCAGGCTGTTTCGCCCGATTACCGGTCTGTACATTTCCTCCCTTCCTACCTGCGCGTTCATGTCGCCGACAACGATTTTCACGTCACGCGGCGAGCAACCATCGTATGTTTGCTCTAACTGCGCGTAGAACGCTTCTTTCTCGTCATCGGATCGCCCTTCGTGTGGGCAGTGGACGTTGATGATGCTGTAGTTGAAGAAACGGCCCTTAACTCTCAACATGCACATCCTTGCGTTGATCGGCTGCCACCCGATCACACGTTGTCGCATCTTGCCCAACACTTTAAATCCTGTTCCCAGTTCATTGGTGGTGCCACAGCTTTGGTAGAAGGTAGCCGCTCGATGCCCGCTTTTCCACACTTTCTGTCCAGTCCAACAAAGTTCCTGCAACGCCACGATGTCGAAGTTGCGGGGATGTAGTTCGTCGTAGATTATCCTGTCACATCCTGCGAAACCTAGTGACTTGCAATTCCATGTTCCAAGTTGCCAATCGTAGTCCTTATTTCGTCGCGTGGGTCTTTGCCGATTGTATCGAGTCGTATTTTCTCCTATGTTATTCGCAATGGGGATTTTTACGGGTGGCTTATTGGGCCTACGCCAACACTCCTGTCTCGCCGGAGGGCCATCGTGCCAGTTCTGTTTAACGTCCCAACCAACACTGGGACGACCACGCTGATGGGGCTACCACCTTGGATCTAGCTGGGCATGGTGCAGCGTTTCTTACTCAGCCGCTGGATGCCAGAACAGACGCTGTTTGAGCCGCACCTCCTTGGTGAACAGACACTCAGATCGTACCTCCTCAATCTAGCTGAAGTCAGAAGGACAACAGTGCCCAGGCTGCACTACCAGCTAAGCACACAACTCTTAGCTGGCGGTCTTTGTCATCGCTTGACCCGTGGAAGCATGAGGTAGGAACTTGTGAGGACCAGAGCTATATTGGATGCTCTCCTTATCGACTCACCGTTTTGCAGCCCAAAATTTTTGGCAAAGGAAATGGTTGAAATTTTGAACACAAACCTCTCAATCTACATTCGTTGCATAGGCAAAATTTCAAAAAAATCGATGCGCTATCAACGATTTTATAGTCGAAACATGTATTGGGACTGAACGCGATTTTAGCCCCTCAGACAGCAATTAATCAGCACCCTTTACTGTTTCGATTGTACTATTGAAAGTAATATACCAATAATCATAACATTTTGCAGACATAATATACACATAATCAACTACCTTCTGTGAAAATTTCATGAAAATTGGCAGAGAAATTGAAAAGTTATGAATAGGCAAACATCGCACATGAAAAACCCGAAAAATTTTCCCTAACACTCACCTCTATCAACACCAGTAGCTTTCAAACCAAATGATAAAAGTTTATGAAATTTTGCAAGAAAGTGTCTCTATAAGTATCATAACTGCTAACGAAATTTCATAATTATCGTCACAGAACTTTGAACTGTAGCGTAAATTAACCATCTACCATGCGAATGAAAATTGGTCATGATTGTACAAAATGCTTAAAACCACGTCTGTTTGTTTTTCATCCACTGTTAAAAGTAATACATCGATTTTAATGAAATTTGGCACAAATAATAAACATACACCAAAGAGTTCTCAGCCAATTATTTGACCAATTTTACCGATTTACTACAAAGCTACAGCCGTACTTCTGTGTCCCGATTATTGCGGATACAGGCTTTACTAGGCCTGCCTCTGTCTTTATTCACAATCATGTACTCTGTCTTGGTCCCCAAGAGTGTTTCAAAGAGTTTCAGTTGATGTCCAAAGCCATTTCAACGGACCTCAGGTTTTTGAAGGCATTCTGAGAGGTTCCAGAGCATTTTAGGGGTGTCACACTCCAGGGAGTTGTATAAGTGTGTTTTTAGTGATGCGTATTTTAACTTAAATATGGTTCTACACTCAGAGTGTTATAGGGGTCTCAAAGGCTATCGTTTAGCAGCAGAGATTACAGTCCCGGGGCCTGATTTCCCCGCTTGCGATTAAGCCACGTAGCCGCCAGCTGATAACAGAACTACTAACCCCAATTCAATGTGTCAATCGACCCGTGCCGAGGAATGAGTGATCGAGGGGGTGAAAAATATGTTCGATCGTTAACGGAGTCTGTGGGGTACCTGAACACCCCCACATTATTTCGTCCCTTACCGCGTTAATGTAGGGCTCTGGCATGGTGGACCTCTTTTCCCGGGCAGCTCGTGGGATTAAACATGAAAATCTTAAAAAAAAATCCAAATCCAATGGGACTCTGGCAACACGGCGTGATAGGATCTAGCACGGAATTTGTTTACTGCAAATATATCTGGAAAAAGTGGTGAAATACGTATCCGTAATTCACACGTGGCTCTTGTATCTGATCAGTCATTCGGCAGCTGGGGTTCCAATCAACATACCAGGTAAACCGGTGTTGTTTATCGAAGATAATTCCATCCATAAATTTGCAACGATATCGTCATCTTTGGTAAGCAACCATTGTTGTGAACTGTGGAGAAATACCTACAAAGCGGCTGTCAATCAAGAAGACTCTTGCGTATGCGTATAGCGTATTGCACGCATCGTCACTGCATCAATAGCTGGTGCTAACGTTCTATGTTGTTGTTGAGCTGCTGGACGTATTTCTTAGCCCAATCGAATAACTGAAACTTGAAATGTTAGAAGAGGATAATGTTGTTTGCTTTATCTGTGGTAAGCCGGAAGAAAATCTAGAAAGGACCATCGAGTGTGTCCAGTGTGCCAAGTCAGTGCATTTTCGTTGCAAAAACCTGCGTGGGAACGCGGTTTTGAAAGCCAGGAAACGACCATTCTATTGCTCCGTTGAGTGTGCCGATATGTTTGCTCGAACGACCCGGGACACAAGCGGTTATGATCAGATCATCGGGGAGATTAAATTGCTCGCACAGTCTGTGCGAGAGTCGAAGCAAGAATCTGCTCATTTGCGGCTAGCTTTCGAACAGTCTGCACATAAAATTGATGCGCTGGTGAAGACGTCCAAGGCAATCGAAGAATCGCAAGAATTTCTTTCGAAACAGTTCGACGTGCTACAGAAGGATTTCGACGGCTTCAAAAGGCAGTTAGGTGGACTTAAGGTGAAAAATGAGAGGATGCGTGCAGAAATCGGAAGTTGGAAAAACGAACAGCATATTGTATCGTCAAGGGTGGACCAGCTGGAATTAGAGCTCGATAGAGTGAACCGTGGCATGGTATCGTGCAACGCAGTTATCTTGGGTATCCCTATGCTAGAAGATGAAAATCCTAAAGCTTTGGTCTTTGGAATCGGTAGCGTTATTGGGTCTGTACTCGATGATAATAGTATTACCAGTGCTCGTCGCCTTCTTGGGAACAATCGAACAAATCAAGGTGCACCGATTCTAGTTTCATTCGGGTCTGCTGCAATAAAGGAAAAAACTGTTTGAGATGAAACGAGCACACGGACCGCTCGAACTATCGAAACTAAGTGATTCCTTCCGTGGATCTACCAGCCGAGTAGTCATCAGAGATGAATTGACAGCGTTCGGCAGAGCACTATATCAGGAAGCGAAGGAACTACAGTCGTCAATGGGTTACAAATACGTATGGCCAGGCAGGAACGGAAAAATACTTATTAAGCAGGACGGTGGGAAAATCGAGGAAATTAGTTGCAGGAAGCAGATTGAAGATTTGAAGAAGAATTCAGCGAAACGTTCACTCAACACGTCGTCCAACATGAGCCCAACATCATTATCTCCTGTGCTTGAACCAGCATCAAAGCGTCTGCAAATGTAACGTGATAATTGGAGAGAAGTAAAAAAGAAACTTTGTGATTTGTACCTGAATTATAAATTTTAAAATGTCTAGTAATTATGTACATAAGAACTTTTTCTATTATACTATTGCGGATTTAAATAAAAACTTCGATGTAAATGTAGAAAACAATAAACTAAAAATTTTGCAAATCAACGCCAGAGGAATGAACTGTTTGAACAAATTTGATAAGATTAAGGATATTCTCTCATAATATACTGGAAATGTGGACATAGTTGTAGCTGGAGAGACGTGGCTGAAGGAAAATAATACTAATCTCTACAGTATCGACGGTTTTCGTAGTTTTTTTTCTTGTCGCCCGGACTCATCTAGTGGGGGATTGGTTGTTTACGTTAAACAATCGATCAAAGTCAGTTTGCAGAAAAATGAGCATGACGATGGTCGACACCATCATGTTCATGCAATTTATAGGCCACCGTCTTACGAATTCTCGCGCTTCTTGGCAACGATAGACGAAATTTGCGCGGGACAAAGAAACGACGCCTCCTGTGTCATCGTAGGTGATGTAAATGTCCCAGTGAACCATCAGAGCAGTCCTGCAGTCCGCGAGTACAATAATCTATTGAGATGTTACAATTTCGAAGTCACCAATACATACACCACGAGACCAGCGAGTAACAACATTTTGGATCATGTAGTTTGCTCAGATGCAGTTTATTTATTTATTTTATTTTATTTATTTATTTATTTGTATTAATTCATGTAACGTAGGGACAACCCTTTTCTTATGTGTTACACTGTGGTGAAATATAGCTCGTATCTATTAAATCTTACATATCTAATTCGTGTTCCTGACTTTGACAATTTGACTCTTTTACTGCATGCTTACAATCTCAATGAGTAGACCCTTTCTAAAACGGGTAGTTGAAGATGCTGACTTGAGCAATGGAGACAGAAGGTTCCAATTGTGAATGCCTCTCACAAACAACGATTGGCCGTAATAAGGTGATGAATGCTGAGGTATAATAAGGCTCAAAGTTCTTCTATTCTGCATAAACTGAAGTTTACTGTAGAGATAGCGAGGTGTTTTGGTTTTAATAATTTTATATATATTACAGAGACCCCATTAGTAGGGCATAAAAGCGCATGAAAAATGTAGAAAAATGCCATTTTCAAATTTGTTGGAGCACCCCTAGAAACTTTTTGAGATGAGTTTGAATTTTATTAATTTTTGAAGGTTTGACACGAGCTTTAGAAATCATCATGAACACATTTGAAATACAATATCTTTGAAATGCAATTTTGTGCACCGCTAAAATTTTCACAGATCTGAGAAGTAACTTTGATAAATAATCAGTCAAAATTTCAGCCTATCACGACATTCCATTTCATTGATACATATCCGGAAAGAATCAAATATGACTTATATAACACAAATCCTTGAAGTTTTCTCTTAATTCAATCACAAACAGCAAGCCCCTATCCTTATCTAATCATGACAACATAACTATTTTACTTTGATTTGACTTCGAAATGCTACACTAATGATCTAAATAATTGAATTCAAATTTGCGAGAAGAAAATCCGGTCGATCTTTCAAATTACTAACGTGGTAAGCCTGTGTAAAAATAAAAATAAAATCTAATACATTTATATTTTGCGATCAGTACAAAAAAAAAAAACGTTTCCAGTGTTTTCTTGGGTTGTCTATATTCACTTAATGTTTCGAAGAACCTCCTAGCCATACCAACGAGGTAAAATTGATAACTTTATTGAATAAAACACACTTATTTCAATACAATGAATTGAAGCTGGCATTGCGCAGAAAACATGGTTTGAGTTCACGACTGTTCAAACAGTACAACCCTGAAAAATGCAAACCAAAAATGAGAACACTCTCCATTTACTATTAGTAATCGTACAAGCACTGTTGCTTTCATCACATTTTAGTTAGTTTCACAATACAGAACGTCTATGTTGAGGCATTACCATTGAAGACACTTTTATGAAATTAATTGAACTTGTCATGTAGTAAAATCTTAATTTCAAGCTCAATAATGCCCTCTACGATTGTAAAATTGCTTTATAAGTTCCAGCAGCATAGGGTCTGGAGCCATTTGGGCAGGATCACCTATTTTGGCACAAGTGACTCTGACTCAGTCAATTTAGAACCGATTGACTTGATTTTTCGAGACACGATCAGATACGCATATTATCTAGATGTGCAACAATTCAAGTCAATCGGTTTGGAATTGACTGAGTTATAGCAGCAAGTCTAAAATAGGTGCTCCTGCCTAAATGATCCTAGACCCTATTTGTTAATATAGTGTTAAATATTATCTATCCAGAAGCACTAAGACGAGTTAATATAATTTTTTTAGTCCAAATAGTCCAAATTAGTTTCAATGCAGAGGTCGTTGGAACTTAAATATATTTTCCGCATCGTATTTAATTTTTTAAGAACATGGAACTGCTTGATATCCACCAGGTCAAGCAATCTGGAATGGTTGCTAAGATATACACTAAATCATTGAAAAGTATTCTCATCCATATGCGATATATGGGTATTTAAATTTGGACACGACTCGAAATTCGATCAAAACAAAATACTTCCTTGAATTAAGAAGACGAAGTGTATTTTGCCTGAATTGTGATCCTAATCCATCGCATTCAAAATCGCAGTTTATTGGTATTTAAACATGATTATGAAAGTAACATTTGATGTCAAATGTTACAATAAACTTTGTTCATTTTAATAAGCGACATTTTTTTTTGAAAACTGCAATTAGAACATTACGCTTATTTGGAAAAGTTTTTCCTTAAAATACTCATGTTGACCTCAATGAATTAACTTTCTTCCTGTGGATCCTTTGCAGCTTTCTAGAATCATACTTAGTTAAACCAGATGTTTGAAATACAATTTTCATCTTCTTCAGTCAGAGACTGAAAAATATATTACCACTAGAAAACGGACGTCACATCTAGTGACCTAGTGGAGAACTTGTAAAGAAACGTTTTCTCCTACTGGAGCGGAAATCCATCCAATATTCCGAGGCGTACGAAGTATCCGAAAGACTGACGCTTCACGGCATTAACACATAGAAGCTTTTTAAATGGATATGAATATGGGCGTGCTTTATGGGATTAGATTAATAAAAAAAAAACCTAAAAGATTTTCACTATATAAGTCAGAGTTAGGCCTTCGCGATATGTATCAATGAAACGGAATGTCGTAATAGGTAGAAATTTTGACTAGTTATTTATCAAAGTTGCTTCTCAGATCTGTGAAAATTTCAGCGGTGCACAAAACTGCATTTCAAAGATATTGTATTTCAAATGTGTTTATGATGATTTCTAAAGCTCTTGTCGAACCTTCAAAAATGAATAAAATTCAAACTCATCTCAAAAAGTTTCTAGGGGTGTTCCAACAAATTTGAAAATGGCATTTTTCTACATTTTCCATGCGCTTTTATGCCCTACTAATAGGGTCTCTGATCACGGCAAAAGTTTTTTTTTTGTCGGACAGTGTTAACGCAAGTTCTAAAATTGTAAAAGGTTGTGAATGGGCACCCTAACAATTTATTTTGTAAATGTGAAACGTGCTCAAACCTGTTGAGACTAAACACATATCTGACGCAAGAATTCAGAGCAACTCGCAGTCTATTTAATGCAAAAGCGGAAGCGTTGCTATATATAAAATCACCATAAGTGAAGTGGGGAAATATTAAAGACTTAAATAGTTTAAGTTTCATTGGGGTATCCAGGTGTCTACTAATCATGTTCAATTTTTTTAGCGTTCGATAAATTTTTCCACACTGGCTTATGATAAATGCATCCCATGATAAATTTTCAGTAAATATTAAGCCAAGATTGTCCAGGCGATCAAAAAACTGTATGATCTGTCCATCAAATAAGATCGTTGGGGGACTAGGAGGATTTTTTCTCCTGCATATAAGCATAGCTTTTGTTTTTGATGGATTTACTTCTAGTAAGTTATTACGGGACCATCTAAGAATATTGTTGAGGTCCTGGTTGATTTTTCTGCCAAGATCATTCATGTCAATGATACCAGAAGCACAGATATATATTTGAACATCGTCGGCAAACATATGTATGCTACAAAAGTCCAGCATTCCAGGTAGGTCATTTATGAAAAGAAGAAAATAGTAAGGGACCAAGTACCGATCCCTGTGGTACACCTGATTTGATTGAACTGAACGTAGATAAAACACCATTATGGAAAACAGCTTGCTGTCTTTCACTCAGATAAGACTCAATTAGATGAGATGCGGATTGTGAAAAGCTAAACTTAAACGCCAATTTTTTCACCAACTTTGCATGCGAAACACGATCAAATGCTTTTGCGAAGTCGATGAGGAGTAAAATAGCTACACCTCTTTTGTCTATTACGCGTGAAATATCGTCGTGAACTTTTAACAAGGCCGAATTCGTGCTATGGTTGCGACGGAACCCTGATTGATAGGGATGCAAGAGATCGTTGTTTTCTATAAACCTACTAATTTGATTTTTGATTAGTTTTTCAAATACTTTTGACAATGAACAAAGTATGCTGATTGGACGCAAATTAGTGATGGCCGAGCTTTTGCCCTTCTTTTTGATCGGAATTATTTTGGAATTTTTCCAACCACGAGGGAACACTGATGTTTTGATAATGGAATCGAATAGATGTTTATAGATTGGAAGAGCCAAAGGTAATAAGATCTTAACAAACCTTATAGGAATATTATCCAAACCAACTGCATTGGATTTAACTGAAAAAATGCTATTAATGATGTCGTGCTCAAGAAACTCTTCAAACTTAAAACCTTCAGAAGAATCAATCGGAGGGCATACAGAATCATCATTAGAAAAATTCGAGATGAAATAGTCGTTAATTTCATTTGCACTAAAATCATTTTGATCAAGAAATCTGGAGTCTTTGGAAATTCCTAATTGATTGATGTGTTTCCATAATTGTTTGCTAGGTAAATCAACTTTCAGTTTTTGCCTATCATAGTTAGTTTTGGCTTTAGTTATTACTTCATTGGCTTTATTCCTTAGCCTTTTGTAGGAGTTTCTGTCATTTTCCGTCTTGGACCTTTTCCACCTTTGGTAGGCCAAATTTCTTTCCACTAACGCACGGGAAACGTCACTGTTGAACCAAGGGTTTATACTTTCTTTTTTACGTCGTAGTGGTATACACTGATCATGTAATTCAAGTAAATGGAAATTCAAAAACTCTAACATTTCATGTGGATTATCCATGCAAAAAAACAAATTCCAATCAATCGCATGAAAAGCATCAAATAGCATTCTAGAATCGAAGTTAAGCGTAATGTACTGAATGAAACCATTCTTTCCGATATAAGCGACCACTACCCTATCTTATCGACTTCCACACTGAGTAGAGCAATTGAGAAGCGGACATTAGAAAAGGTAATCGTTAATGCTCAGAAATTAAGTGAAGCTTTTGAGATCGCGGTCAGAAATCTCCCCTATGAATCTGCTGAAGATAGGCTGTGCAATGTGATGGATTTATACAAAAGCTTAAAGGAACGATATTCGAAGAAAGTGGTAGTACAAGCAAACATTAAAGGCTACTGCCCTTGAATGAATTTTGATCTGTGGAAGTTACTTCGAATCAAGGAAAATGTTCTGGCCAGCTGCAAACGACGTCCATCTGCAAGAAGACCGAGGGAACTTTTAGCTCACGGTTCTAAAATGGTGCAAAGAGCTAAAGATAAATGTAAAAAAGAGTACTACGGTAGCCTATTTCGCTCCAACAACCACAAACAAAATTGGAGTAACCTAAACAAAGACCTTGGAAGATCTACCGGCGACGCAGAAGAAATAAAGCTGATATTGGACGATCAACAAACAACCGGCCGCCCAGTAGCGGATGCGTTTAACAAGTTCTTCAGCACTATTGGACCCCAGCTTGCCTCAACGATCAACAGCCGTCGACAGATAAACAAATATAATACGCTTACGCCTCTCAACACTTCAATCTTCTTACGACCGGCAAGTGAGCAAGAGGTCGTGGTCGAGATAAGAAACATGGACGCCAAAAAAAGCAGTGGTCCTGATGGAATACCGGCAAAATTCGTCAAGGATCACCATCGGACATTCTCAATATTGATTCGGGACGTCTTCAACGAAGCTATTAGCACGGAAGTATTCCCTGATTGTTTGAAGGTTGCACGTGTGACGCCTATTCATAAATCAGGATCTAAAACTGATATCAACAACTACCGACCAATATCTGTACTGTCTGTCCTGAGCAAACTAATTGAGAAATTACTCGTAACTAGACTACAAAGCTTCCTACGAATAAACAACGTCATGTACAGTCACCAATACGGTTTTAGGACCGGTTCCAGCACACTTACTGCAACCAGTGAGTAAGTTGATGAAATCTATGATGCCATGGATTCTCGGAAACTAACTGGAGTACTCTACCTTGACTTAAAGAAGGCATTCGACACTATAGACCATGACATATTACTCCAGAAATTAGATCACTATGGAATTCGAGGAACTCCAAATAACTTGATACGTAGTTATCTCACCGGAAGAAGTCAGTTTGTGTATGTAAACGGAGCAAATAGTTCTCAGCGCGGAGTAACGGTGGGTGTTCCACAAGGTAGCAACCTCGGACCCCTATTATTTCTCCTATATGTAAACGATCTACCGAATCTAAACTTGCATGGGAAGCCACGATTATTTGCGGATGATACATCGCTGTCGTATAAAAGCACCAATCCAAATGACATCGTGCGTCAGATGAAGGAAGACTTGATAAAGCTTCAGGACTATTTCAATGAAAGCCTGTTGTCCTTGAATCTATCGAAGACGAAATTCATGATACTCCACTCCCACCGCCGGAACATTTTGCCACACTTGGATTTAACAGTTCAATCAACTACGATAGAACAAGTAACCAGTTTCAAGCACCTTGGTTTAATAACACAGCGTAACAAAAATTAACTTTTGGTCTGTCTCAAGAGCAAACTTATGTGTCTCCAAAGGTTTTTGGGCCGCTGAATCCGAATCCGGGCTCAGATTTGCTCTAACACGTCACAATTTTCAGCTATACCTCAATTTGTAAGGCAAAATATGCGTTTTTGGGCTTTTTTGACTGCAAGCCATTAAGCATGGAAATATTTTTTTCGAGCAATCAAAAGGTTAATTGGTCAATTAACATCTAAATCAACGACTCATGCAAAATATTTCGTTTTACCAATTCGATTTTGATAGTTTTAAGCGATTTATGTTAGGAACGATATTTCCCATACAAGTCACCCTCAAAAAGTTGCATGCTAACATAAAATGCTTAAATCTATCAAATTTGATTTGGTAAAACGAAATATTTTGCATGAGTCGTTAATTTAGATGTTAATTGACCAATTAACCTTTTGATTGCTCAAAAAAAATATTTCCATGCTTAATGGCTTTCAGTCAAAAAAGCCCAAAATCGCTTATTTTGCCCTATAAATTGAGGTATAGCTCAAAATTGTGACGTGTTGGAGCAAATCTGAGCCCGGATTCGGATTCAGCGGCCCAAAAACCTTCGGAGACACATAAGTTTGCTCTTGAGACAAAAAAATGTTGCGCTGTGTAATTGATTCTACGCTTACATGGAGTGATCATCTTAATGCACTGCAAAAAACCGTCAGCTCAACGTGTGGATTACTATGGAAGGTTAGAAAGTTTTTGCCACAGAAAGCACTGTTGACAATGTACCATGCCTTTGTTCAATCCAAATTGCAATATCTTGTTTCGCTCTGGGGTGCTGCAGCAAAATCGCGATTGAAACCGTTGCAAACGCTCCAAAACCGTTGTCTGAAAGCCATTTTCAAGTTACCAAGACTACACTCGACCGTGGATTTATTCAGAAACTGCCCTCCGTCCATACTGCCAATACTTGCCTTGTGAAAACTACAGTGTCTGCTGCAAATTCACAATAACATGTTCAACCAAGAAGCGCATCATAATCAGAGCATAGAACGTGTTTCGCATAGATACCTACTAAGAGACACAGCAAATTTAGTTACCTCGCGCGTTAACACAGAGATGGCCAAGAGATCGGTGTCATACTTCAGTAGGAAATGTTTTAATTCATTACCAGTTGCCCTGAGACTCGAGCGAAACGCAATTAAATTCAAGCTTGCTGTGAAATCCCTGATGCGTCTCGAGGTCCACAGATACGTAATCTAATTTTTCCCAACATCTGAACAACTCCGCTCATCCGTCGGTCGAGGAAATACTCCAGCTCTTCCAGAACTGGAGAAAAAAAAACACATCTAATGACTACCAGGACGCGCGAAAGATATCACCGAAATTGGATTCCGTATCTGCAACCCCATTGTGATGCGCTGTTGGACAACCATCTATGGTCCGCTCATCCGTCGGCCGAGAGGATAGTCCAGCTCTTCCAAGTAAGAAGCTGGTATATGTCTGGCCGAAGTAAGTGATGCTGCGCGCCTAATTAGGTCGAAAAACTTTTCCAGAACTTGCGAAAAAAACACTGCTACTGGCTTCCACAAAGTGCGGAAAGTTCCACCGAAACTGGCTTCCATCTTGCTGTAACTCCATTGCGCTGCGCTGTTGGACAACCGTCCATGTCCGCTCATCCGTCGGCCGAGAGGATAGTCCAGCTCTTCCAGGTAAGAAGCTGGTATATGTCTGGCCGAAGTTAGTGATGCTGCGCGCCTAATTAGACCGAAAAACTGTTCCAGAACTTGTAAAAAAACACTGCTACCGACTTCTTCAACGTGCAAAAAGTACAACCGAAGCTAGAACTCCATTGCGCTGCGCTGCTGGACAACCGTCCATAGTTCGCTCGTTCGTCGGCCGAGAGGATAGTCCAGCTCTTCCAGAACTTGCGAAAACACTGCTACTGGCTTCCACAAAGTGCTGAAAGTACCACCGAAACTGGCTTCCATCATGCTGCAACTCCATTGCGCTGTGCTGATGGACAACCGTCCATGGTCCGATCATCCGTCGGCCGTGAGGATAATTCAGCTCTTCCAGGTAAGAAGCTGGTATATGTCTGGCCGAAGTTAGTGATGCTGCGCGCCTAATTAGACCGAAAAACTGTTCCAGAACTTGCAAAAAAAAAACACTGCTACCGACTTCCACAACGTGCGAAAAGTACAACCGAAGCTAGAACTCCATTGTGCTGCGCTGTTAGAGAACCGTCCATGGTCCGCTCATCCGTCGGCCGAGAGGATAGTTCAGCTCTTCCAGGTAAGATGCTGGTATATGTCTGGCCGAAGTTGGTGATGCTGCGCGCCTAATTAGACCGAAAAACTGTTCCAGAACTTTCAAAAAAAAAAAAAAACACTGCTACCGACTTCCACAACGTGCGAAAAGTACAACCGAAGCTAGAAGTCCATTGCGCTGCGCTGTTGGACAACCGTCCATGGTCCGCTCATCCGTCGGCCGATAGGATAGTTCAGCTCTTCCAGGTAAGAAGCTGGTATATGTCTGGCCGAAGTTAGTGATGCTGCGCGCCTAATTAGACCAAAAAACTGTTCCAGAACTTGCGAAAAAACATTGCCACTGGCTTCCACAATGTGCTGAAAGTACCACCGAAACTGGCTTCCATCATGCTGCAACTCCATTGCGCTGCGCTGTTGGATAACCGTCCATGGTCCGCTCATCCGTCAGCCGAGAGGATAGTTCAGCTCTTCCAGGTAAGAAGCTGCTATATGTCTGGCCGAAGTTGGTGATGCTGCGCGCCTAATTAGACCGGAAAACTGTTCCAGAACTTCCAAAAAAAAAAACACTGCTACCGACTTCCACAACGTGCGAAAAGTACAACCGAAGCTAGAACTCCATTGCGCTGCGCTGTTGGACAACCGTCCATGGTCCGCTCATCCGTCGGCCGAGAGGATAGTTCATCTCTTCCAGGTAAGAAGCTGGTATATGTCTGGCCGAAGTTAGTGATGCTGCGCGCCTAATTAGACCGAAAAACTGTTCCAGAACTTGCGAAAAAACATTGCCACTGGCTTCCACAATGTGCTGAAAGTACCACCGAAACTGGCTTCCATCATGCTGCAACTCCATTGCGCTGCGCTGTTGGACAACCGTCCATGGTCCGCTCATCCGTCGGCCGAGATCCATCTTGCTGCTACTCTATTGCGACGTGCTGCGGACAACCGTCCACGGGCCGCTCTTCCGCCGGCCTAGAGGAAAATCCAGCTCTTCCATAACATGCGTATAATACCATCGAAATTGACTTCCGTATTGCTGCAACTGCGATGTACTATTGGACAACCGTCTATGGTCCGCTCATCCGTCGGCCGAGAGGATAGTTCAGTTCTCCCAGGTAAGATGCTGGTATATGTCTGGCCGAAGTTAGTGATGCTGCGCGCCTAATAAAATTAATGAATTGTTCCAGACCACACGCGCGTCCGAAAGGGGCTCATCTGCCAACCGAAGAGATTGCAAAACCCGTCAGCCGTATTCCTTCACCACCGTTCCCACCAGTCATCGTCACCTCACAAATGAATTTGATATATTTTTCTAAAATTAAATTGTAACAGCTTATGCACTTCCTTCAAAGAGATATAATTCTCACTGGAAGTGCCATTGTAATGTATTTTGAAAAGAAGAGGAGGTTTTATGCCTTTGGGAGAAGGGTTTCAAATGGACATTCCACTCCCAGGGGCTTTTCCCTGCTCCTAATAAAGAAGATAAAGTAAAAAAAAAAATCAATTAGAAGGAAGTGGAAGTGGCGAGGCTAACCCCTTCACAAGAAGTGTTTTTACGAGGTCTCCGTTAAGGAGAAGCGAGAAGGTAGGAACGGGTAGCTGCGCACGCAGTTCCAGCGTGGGAGCCCCGATCCACTCCCAGGCAAGTCAGCCGGTGGAGATACTGGCCGGAGCCTAGTTGATGAATACCATCAACTAAAATAGAGAAGGTTTGTCCGCGATCGAGGTGGCTGAGCAGCAGCTTGGCAAAATCATCGACTTTGCTTCCACGAAGTCAAACATATGTAAGGACCTGAAAACGGACGACGAAAGTCGAGAGAAGAAGAAGAAGAAGAAAAAGACGCAGGTCGAGGAAATCTGGGACACTAAACCAAGAAGGCGTAAAAGAGTAGGTGCCAAGTGCGAAAAAGGCGATGCGCTAGTCATCAAGACGGAACAGTCTAAGTACTCGGACGTCTTGAAGGCGATGCGAAGCGACGCCATGCTCGTGGATCTGCGAGACGTGCGTAGTATCAGACGTACTCATACGGGTGAGATGATCTTAAAGCTGAAGCGTGATAAGGAATGCAAGGGTACCACCTACACAAGTTTGTCGGAAAAGGTCCTTGGCGAGGGGTTGAGGTGAGGGCTCTTACACAACTAGCGACTCAAAAGGTGAAAACCCTAAACGAAGTCACCGAAGTGGAAGAGTTTGTAACGGTACTGCAGCAACAGTACAAACAGCAGCCGTTCGGCTACGGAAGAGGCCGGCAGGGACAGATGCCGCGAATAGGTCCTGGTGTCGATATGGACGACGAGTAAATGCCCCGTCCAGTGGTTGGTGCCCACTATCTATGAGGGCTTCGTGGTTGCCAAAATAAACGGGGTCTTCTTCTGTAGCTGTTATGCGCCTCCGCGGTGGCCGATCAAATAGATCACGCATATGCTCGACTGTATGACAATCGTGTTGACAAGGCGAAGGCCGGTGGTAATATCGGGTGACTTCAATGTCTGAGCCGTGGAATGTGGAAGCCGTTTCACGAACCAGCGGGATCAGATCCTGCTACAGACTCTGGTCATACTAGATGTCGACCAAGCTAATGTCGGTATCAAGAGTACCTTTAGTCAAAACGGTATGGAGTCGACTTATTGACGTTATTTTTTGTAGTCCTGGCCTTACAAGTAGTTAGAACTGAAAAGTAGACGATAGCTACACTCACAGCGATCACCTTGCGGTTCACTACAGTATCGACCACAACAACAGCAGGCAGCGGGTACAGGAAGAGGCGGCTAGGTCAAGGCCAAGCCATCTCAGGTGGAATACATCATACTTCGACGAAGGGGTATTTTGGGGGGCCGTCCGACCTGAGCGAAACCTACTTGGTTTAGGCGGTGACGAGGTGGTAGCGGTGCTCTCGCGTGCGTGCGTCCACCCTAGAAATGGGACACCATTGGCTTACTAGTGGATTCAAGCGGTTGCAGATGCAGACGGCGGATTCAGCGAGCACGATCTGAGGAAGAGCGAAACGAACGGCGAGTGATGTTCGCCGCTGCAAAAGCCGTTCTGAAGACCGAGATAAGAGCAAGCAAAAAGGCCTGCTTCGAGGGTCTCTGTCAGAGTGTTAATACGAATCCGTGGAATGATGCCAACAGGATCGTGATGGCCAAGACGAGAGGTGTAATGGCTCATACAGAGCAAACTCCAGAAAAGTTGATCATCATCGAGGGGCTTTTTCCGCGTCATGATCCTAGTCCTTGGCCTCCTTTCGTAGGACAGCCGGGAATTGGGGCTGGCGATGAGCAGAGAGTCACCGATGTGAAACTTGCGGGGATAGCTAAGTCCCTTAGCGTAGGTAAGGCACCAGGTCCGGACGGAGTTCCGAAAAAGTAGTTATTGCAGAGGCTCCCGAGATGTTCAGGCCTGCTATGCAGAAATGCCTGAACGAGTTAGTTTTCCCAGAAGTTTTGAAGAAGCAGAGTCTGATTCTTTTGCCAAAGGCGGGGAAACCACTCAGAGACCCATTAGAATACAGACCAATATGCTTGATCGACACGGTGGGGAAGGTGCTCGAAAGGATCATTCTCAATAGAATGTTAAGGTATACGACTAGCCATTTCGGCTTCCGAAAGGGGAAGTTGACCGTAGACGCTATCCACAAACAATTTGTTGATTGTGCTAACGTAAGAACATTCACGATCACAAAATACGCGAACACGAGACGGAACACAACACTTATCGTTCTTACTAATTAAAAGGAACTTTAAAAACTATCTTTTTGGTCTACCGGTTTCGGGCTCGAAGTTGCCCATCTACGGGACGATGTCCGACTGATAATTTACACACAAACAGACTTTCATACTGCGCACAGTATACAGTGGAGCGGATCTGGTGTGATGGTTAGAACACTTGACTGTCACGCCGAGGACCTGGGATCGAATCCCACTCCCGACAAACTCGCAAAATGTGAGTTCTTCCTTCGGAAGGGAAGTAAAGCGTGGGTCCCGAGACGAACTAGCCTAGGGCTAAAAATCTCGTTAATACAGATAAACAACAACAAGCACAGTATACATCAGGGGGAGGTGGTTGTTATTGTTGTTTTATCCGTTCCGTCAAGTGGAAGAGCGGCGAGGTTATTGGAGGATAATCCTTATTCATTAGAGGACGATCGGATGTAGCAATGAACATTGATTCCCATGCGTTTAATTGGGAGACTTTTCGGACGTTTTTTATTAGTTTCGCTTCTGGCCAATTGATGTTGTGATTTTGGGCCGTGGAGTGCGCCGCTACACTAGAATCGTTAGCTCGTTCATTGTCCACTGCATTCTTATGCTCACGCAAACGAACTCTGAACTTTCGGCGGGTTTGGCCTATATGTATACACCGCAGGACAGTCTTGGCATGGAATTTAGTATATACCGGATTTTTCCCCAGATGCTACTCTGTAATTTAAAGTTCCTTTTAATTAGTAAGAACGATAAGTGTTGTGTTCCGTCTCGTGTTCGCGTATTTTGAGGTAGACGCTATCCTGTCGGTAAAAAATGGAATGTTATGTACGACGTGGTGTTGAGGTTAGAGTTCCCGGTGGGAGTGGAGATTGTCGGTTTTGCTGACGAGATTACGCTCAAAGTCTACGGTGAGTCGATCGGCCCACTCGATCAAAGTTGTGGATGAGTGGGTGAGGTCCAGCAAACTGGAGTTGGCTCACCGCAAAACTGAGGTGGTGGTTGTTAACAACCGAAAGTCGGAGCAGCCAGCGGTGTTCAATGTTGGCGATTGCACTTTCACTTCGAAGCGCTCCGTCCAACACTTGGGTGTGGTGATCGACGATAAGCTTACCTTCGGTAGCCACGTTGATTACGCCTGCAAAAGAGCCTCCACAGCTACCCTTGCCATCAGCTGGTCAGATTGGGTTGCACGTACGCATAAGTTTTTGATACTTGCAAAACAGCTGGGCACGGGCATGGGGTTGACCCTACCCGCCTTCCGAGGACAAAGGGAGTGGTTAGGACCACTTAGGGTCGCAGGAGTCGCAGGGTAGTTTTGAGGGGTATCAGGAGGAATCGGGGTCGTTTCAAGGGGTTGCAGGAGCGTTCAGTAGGTTCATTGGCGTTAAATGGGTAAAACCCCTTGAATCCTCCGAAACCCTTGGAGCTCCCCTGAGTTGCTGAGGCTTCTCAGGAGCGTTTTAGGGGGGCTCAGGAGGAATTTGGAAGGTTTCAAGGAGTTTCTGGGGAGTTTCAGGAGGTCTTAAGAGCAGTGCTGAAAAATTCATTTAGTTTTTCATATACCATATTCTCAGGTTCAGCTTCTAAAATGAGCTGTAGGTGATTGAGTTTAGATATGACGAAATGTTTTTTTTTAGCACTGCTTGAACGTTTCACGGAGTCTCAGGGGCGCTTTAATAGGTTTCAAGAGGTACCAGGGGAATCCCGAAGGGTTTCATGGAGTCTCAGGAGCGTTTAACGGGGTTTTAGTGGCGTTCCTGAGGGTTTTAAGACTGTTTCAAATGAGACCCCCCGGAACATCTACCTCCTTCTAGGCTTCCATGAAACCTCACGAATCCCCCTTGGCTCCATGCCAAACCCCCCGCCAGGTGCAAAATCTTTATGTATTGTTTTAATGTATACACGTTTCTAATTTATGCAATATATTACTGTGTCCCAGCTGCAGAAATGAAAAAGATCAACTTTTTGCCTTTCTCGTACACTAAGTGTACTGGAAAGGCTATATGATCACTCCAAAAACGACTTTTTGATAGAAAGCTCGGAGGGTCGAATCACATATATCAATCAACTCAGTTCGACGAATTGAGCAAATGTCTGTATGTGTGTATGTATGTGTATGTGTGTATGTGTGTGTATGTGTGTATGTATGTCTGTGTACAAAAAAGGTCACATCACTTTTTTGAACTAAACCTCAACCGATTTTAATGACCGATGGTTCATTCGACGCGGAATGTGGTCCCATTGTTTCCTATTGAAAATGGTTCGGATCGGTCCAGTCGTTCCGGAGTTATGGCCATTTAGGTGTTCCGGACCGGTACCCCAGGAAGGGGCCAGATATGAAAACGCTACAAACCCATCCTTGCGACACATCAAACTACGGCATTTTTGATAACTTGATGAACGGTAAGCAGAAAAATGGTCTCAGACCATATCTGAACCGGTAGTGTCCCGGAGCTGGTTCCGGGTGTCCCGCCGGAAGTGGCCAAACATGAAAGTGCACTAAACCCTTGCATGCGGCATATCAAACCGCAGCTTTTTCGATACCCTGATGAACAGTAAGAAGGAATACATTCTCAGACCATATCGGAACCGGTAGTATTCCGGAACCGGTTCCAGATGTCCCGCTGGAGGTGGCCAAGTATAAAAGTTAACCAAACCCATGCATGCGACATATCAAATAGTGGCTTTTTTTGACATCCTGATGAAAGGTAAGCAGGAAAATATTCTCAGACCATATTTGAACCGGTTGTGTTCCGGAACCGGTTCCGGGTGTCCCGCCGGAAGTGGCCAAATATAAAATTGAACTAAAACCATGCATGTGACATATCAAACCGCGGCTTTTTCGATAACCTGATGAACAGTATACAGAAAAGCATTCTCAGAACATATTGGAACCAGTAGTGTTCTGAAACCGGTTCCAGATGTCCCGCCAGAGGTGGCCAAGTTTCAAAGTTAACCAAACCCATACATGCGACATATCAAATAGTGGCTTTTTTATATCCTGATGAACAGTCAGCAGGAAAATATTCTCAGACCATATGTATCTGAACCAGTAGTGATCCGGAACCGGTTCCGGGTGTCCCGCCGGAAATGGACAAACAAAAAAGTGAACCAAACCCATTCGACAAATCAAATCGCGGATTTTTAGGTATCTTGATTTGGCAAAAATAAGTTTCCGGCCATATTCGGAACAACCGGTAGTATTCCTCACCGATTAAGGGTGCCCCATCGGAAGTGGTCAAATGTAAAGGAGAACCAACCCCATAAATAGCTGTTTTGGTAACCTGATAAACGGTTAACAAGAGAAACAATCATAGACCACACTTTGGAAAACCAATACTGTGCCGAAACCGGTTTTAGGTGCTCCGCCGGAAGTGGTCAAATGTAAAACGGAACCAAACGCATGCACACCGCGCATTAAATATCGGCTTTTTAGATGACGCGCAGAACGGTCAGCAAGAAAAGTCTCAGGCTACTTTAAGACTACCGGTAGTGTACCGGAACCACTTTCGAGTGTCTCGCCGGAACTGGCGAAATGCACAAATCGGCACCAACATTTCAAAAGGGCGTAACTGCTTTTGCAACCAATGCCTTCTCACAGAGCTGTGGGTCGTATTTCATTCATCTCACGCAATTCACATCCATTAATCGAAAGAGGAGGATTTTATCATTCTATTTGTGCTAGTGGATTGCTCGAGAGGGATGGGATACGCTCCACAGCTTTGTGAGAAGGCATTGGTTGTAAATGCAGTTACGCCCTTTTGAAATGTTGGTGCCGAAATAAGTGTTTGACAGTACATCAAATAGCAGCTTTTTTGAATACACGATGATCGATTCGTAAGAACATAGCCTCAGACCACATTTTAGACAACCGGTAGTGTCCCGAAACCAGTTCTAGGTGTCCCACTGAAAGTGGTCAAATGTAAAAGTGATCTATACCCACCCATGCATGAAATAAATCAAATCGTGCTTTTTGGGTAACCTTATGAACGTTAGCAATGAAATAGTCTCAGACTATATTTGGGAGACCCGGTGTGCTCCGGAACCTGTTCCGGTACCGCATCGAAAGTAATCAAATGTACCATGCAACATATTGCATCACGGCTTTTTGAATAACCCGAGGAACGGTTAACTAGAAAATAAGCTCATACCACATTACAGACTACCGGTAGGGTTGCACAACCAGCGTTTGGTGCTTCGCCGGAACTACGAAAGTAAATAAAACCAATGCAAGCGATAAATATGTGTAAGAGAACAAAATCTTACAAATTAAACCCACATACAAACAGACATCGCACTATACTCACTACCTATCGCTCTTGTTTTCAACGGTCAATAAGATACAGCCCAAAGAAAAAAAAAATATGATCTGTGATTGTGTAAAGAGTTATAGCTTAGCTTGTTAGTATCGTCTTGATATTGATCAGCCTCCAGTGTTAGTAAAGGTGCTCAACAAAGTGCTCAAGCAGTCAACTGAGAAGTCTGATATTTTTCAGCCCTGCTTATACGTTGAACATAATGTCGGACTATGTGCAATCAATAAGTTTTAAGTCAATTCAAAGATGTCTGATAAAATGCTTGCTTTTCTATAAAAATATTCGGATTCAGAAACACTTTAACTTACGTTGCCGGAAAGATTGTGAGAACATGTTCGACGAGAAAGGCACTATCACCACTAGGTGGATTAATTTGGGTTTTTATATTCTGCAAGTTTATTGATGTACTGATCCCTTGGTCCATTTAGATGAATCGTCGACAATTTCTTTATACATATAATGATATTACTATTGCTTTTATAAGTCATCAAGATGTCTTCAGCACAACCGTAGTATTACTGCATCCCTTTAAAGCGATTATTTTAAGAGAAGAACAAACAAAAGATTATTCCTATCTCACCGTAACACAACCGCATTGCATCACGTCTTGTGTTTAAATAAAACAAACTTGAACTTGCAAAAAAGTTCCATCCGTCTTCCGCCTACCAAGCAGTCAGTGTGTCTTCTCAGTGCGGCTGACGTGAACTCACATTGTCAACCCGTATCGAGCCAAACGCCGTTTGCTTCTGTTTCAAATCTGTACTGCGGTCCCTTCATCCCCCCACCTCCATCCCAGTACCCCTTACCACTAATTTGGCAAGATCCTATCTGTAGTCGACACATCATTAAGCCGAGAAGCACCCAAATTTAATTTTCACCAGACCGCTGCTGTCGTCGTCGTCTGTCCTCCCCGAGGGGACGCCCCAGCACACAACACCAAAGTAACCCAAATTACGTGCTTCCTGAAATCACTTTCCCACACAAGGACGAGACGGAAAGGCTCGCTCCCTAAACTGTTAAGGACGAGAAGGAGGGGAAGAAGTGGCCCAAGTTCAAACACATAATTTTGCATTAATTGACTCCGCCGCCGACTGTAATCTAACGGATCGTTTCATAATTTTTCAACCCTCCTTCCGTGATTTTTTTTGGGGCGGGTTTGGTGTTCACTTGAGAAAAAAGTGTGCACTTCAACGAAGGGGCAGAAAAAAAACTGTCTGGATACGACGACGTGCTCTTAGTTCACTTTTTTTGGTCGTGAGCCCTCTTTGGAAAAAATGCTTGTGCGATTAAGAAAGAATATCACTGTTGAGAACTATGCTGCAAATTTTTCAATAGTTTAGTTTTCGAAGGCACATTTTTTTAATAATATTTTCATAAAAGATATGGACAAAATGGTCCGGGTAGGAAAGTTTTAACTTTACATGAAACAGAATTGGTAATTTTTCATTAAGTTCTTTGAAAGTTATCAAACATAGAATTTGCAAACATTTCATTGGGCTGCAAAATGGTGAGTAAACTACCACGAATGAGCATCCAGTCTAGCTCAGGTCATCGTAAATTCCTAGCTTATTCTTTTTCGGTTACAAAGACTGTCTGTTAGGAATACAGTGTGTTGAGATGTACAAATTTTACGATCCATACTTCAAAGACCATTTGTATGCTAGTGGACGCATAAATAACGACACAAAGAGATTTTTGTAATACAATGAGATACAACAGATATAATCGTGAAACACTCACACCGATAAAGAGATGCAAGAGTTGAGCTAATAGAGCTTAAATCCAGAATAGTTTGGATCACCAAGTGAATGTACTAAGTTATCAGAATTGCACGCAGAGGCTCTAAGGGAAGCGTATATTATAATTTGCATCCATTCGCTACAATAAAAATATTCAAAGATTTACCGATATTGTGACCCATACTTCAACAAACATTGGGGTTCATTTATATGCCAGTGTACACCCAACTAGCAACACATAGAGATACTCGTAATATTATGAGATGCAACAGACACAATCGTGAATGAATTATGCCGATAGAGTGAAGAGAAACAAGAGTAGAACATTGGCGTAGCTAGGGGGGGGGGGGGCTCCAGGGGTGCCTGGCACCCCCTAGAACAAATTTGGCACCCCCTAGAACTTTTCCTTGACACTTGACAGTCACATAAAATTGAAAACTTCACACAATAATTACAATATTTATTAATGGCACATTTGAACAAAACCTATGCACACCTGTAATTACTGTTGTACATTTTGACGTTTTAGATATTGGTTATGAACAATCATGGATTCCTCCAGAAATATCTCTATCTATTCATACAGTGATTTCATCAGGCTTCCTTTATGGTTTCTTCCCGATATTTCTTCAATAAACTTGCGTTAGGATTCTTCAGGCAGTCTTGATGGGGTTATACTTACTAGAAATTTTTTCAGAGATTGATCCAGCAATTTCTCTTAGGATTTTTTGGAAATTCTTACTATGATATTTCTCGGAATTCTTCTAGAGATTCCTCTAATAATTTCTATTGAGAATATTCAAGACAATCTTCCTGGGATCCTTTAAGAAGTTCCCACGGCGATTCTTCCAGGAATTTCTGTAGAGATTTTGTTCAGAGATTCTTTCAGAAGTTTCTCATGGCAATTATCTAGGAATTGTGGCTAGGATTCCTCAAGCAAATCCTGCTGCGATTCTTCCATCAATTTATCTTAGAACTCCTCCAAAATTTCTCACTGTGGTACCTTTAGGAATTCTACTAGAGAAGTTCTTCCGGAAAATTTCTAACAATCCTTTCGGTAATTCTTCCAGAGATTTCTTCAAGGGTTTATTAGGGACTTCATCCAGAGGTTCTTCCAAAAATTCCACAGGGGATTTCTCCAAGAACTTCTATTGACTTTCCTCCATAAATTCCAGTTGGAATTCTTCACGCATTCCCATTGGACTCTATCAGAAATACTTCTAGGGATTTCTCCTAGTATACTTACTTGCTGCAATACTTTCGGGAAATCTTCCTGAGATTTCTCCAGAAATTCTTCCTGCGATTCCATCAAGTGTTCCTCCAGTATACTTCTACCGACCCTTTCAAGGAGAACTGTAGGTGTTACTCAACGAATTTGTTAGAGGAACTTCTCTTAGGATACCTCCGGCATTCCTGTTTCTAGGATTTCTCTAGAAATTACTTCTATGATACCTCCCGGAATTCTGGGAATTCCTCCAGATATTTCAGCTGGGATTCCTCAAGCAATTTCTGTGGTTCTTCCAGCTATTCTTCCTCCAGAAATTCTAATTGGGGAGCGTCCATAAATTACGTCACGCTTTAAGGGGGGAGGGGGGGGGTTCAGTAAAGTGTGACGACCCATACAAAAATTTCAGAGGTTCCATACAAAAAATGTGACATAAGGGGGAGGGGGGGATTGAAAATGACTATTTTTTGCGTGACGTAATTTATGGACGTTCCCTTGTGGTACTTCAGAAATTATGCTACGGATTCTCCTAGAGCTTTCTCCTGGCTTTTTTTTGCTGTGATCTTTACAGGCAATCTCCCTGGAATTCTTGCAGAAATTCCTTTGGCTGCTCTGCCAGGGATTTCTCCAAGGACTCATCCAGGAATTCCTCCAGAGATTTTATCCAAAGATTCTCCCAGGAATTCCTCGTGGATTTCCAGCAGAAACTACTTTTGGCCTTCCTCCAAGAATACTTCAAACTCCTCCTGCGATTCTTCCAGCAATTCCTCCAGAAATTCTTACAATTATACGCCCAGAAATTCTTCTAGTGATTCCTATACGAATGGAATTCGTCCGGAAAATCTTCCTGAGATTCCTTCAAAAATTCCTCCAGCGATTCCTTCAGGGTCTTCTCTATAGATTCTTCCAGAATATCTCTACCGGTTCTTGCAGGGACTACTCTAGGTGTTCCAAGGATTTTTTCTTTGGATACCCCAGGCATTCCTGATGGGGTTTCTCTAGAAATTCCTGTATAGTTTCCTCCAGCAATTCCTCCTAGGGTTTCTGCTGAGATTGATCATAAATCATAAATTAGTTCTGCTGAGATGTCTACAATGATACATTCCAGAATCCTTCTAAAAATACCTCCTGAGATTTTTCCTGTGATTTCTTCAGAAGCTCTTTGGTGATCCTCCATGAATTTTTATCCATGAAATTTTATCCAAGGATTCTCTCATAAATTTTTCATTCAATTCCTTCAGGTACTCTTCTTAGCCTTCCTCCAGGAATTTCAGCTGGATTTCTCAAGCTATTCCTGCTGTGGTTATTCCAGCAATTCCTCCTAGGACTCCTCCAGAAATTCTTACTGTAATACCTCCCGGAATTAATTTATGGATTCTTCTAAGAATTTCTTCAAGGATTTCTTCAAATACTTGCTGGGATTATTCAAGGCAATCTTCCTAGGAGCCTTGCAGAAGTATCTTCGGGGTTTCCTCCTGAAAATCCCAAAGGAAATTTTTTTGCTGGGTTTTCTCCAAATATTTCTCATTTAATTCCTCCAAAATTAATGCTGGGATTCTTCTTTCCTAGGATACTTCCAGAAATGCCTCTGATTCATCCAGGATTTTATCAAAAGACTCATCCAGAAATTCCTCTAGCGTTGTTATTCATGTATTTCTCTAGAAATTTGTCATGGCATCACTCCTGGAACTCCTTCTTCATGGAATTCCAGCTGAATCCCAACAGAAATCTTTAGAGGAATCCCTAAACGAATTTCGTGATTAGTTGGAATTTCCAAGAAAATCCTAAGAGGTATTACTAGGGAAATCTCTAGTGAAATCCTACAGGAATTTACGGGGGAAACTTAATTAGAAGGCAGAGAATGATAAATTTAGATGTGAATTTGTGAAAAAAAAATCTGGTGGGATTAGAACCCACGACTCCGTATTCGCTAGACCGCAGAATGGCCATTTCTTTGAGGGTTCCTTCGGCATAGTTGTTTTTTTTTTTTGTTATTTTGCAAATTTCTCAGGCAATTTTAAAATATTTTTTTTTTGTATTTTTTTAATGATTTAATTGTATTTATATTTATTGCTTCCGAAAATTGCTGAACTGGAATGGAAATTCAGAAATCCTCAACTCGACTTGCTCAAAGAAAAACCTAAACGAAAAAATGCCGGAAAAATTGCCATTAAATTACCTTAGAACTTTCAAAGTAGTTACCAAAGAATTCATATAAAATTACCAGAGGAATTCCTGAAGAAAATATTAAGGCTTTATTTTTAAGTTGACCGAATCCAATCTCAAATTAAATTGCCGAAATATATTCTACAAAAATTTCCACAAACATTAACAAAAAAAAATTCAAAGGAATTCTAAGAAAAATCCGAAATCATCAAAGGAATTTCTTAAGAAAATTTAGAAATAATTCCAAAAGTAATTGCCGTAGAATCACCATGACAGAATTTTCAAAGTACAACCAAAGATTTTTTTTCAAATAAATTCCCGAAGAAAAATTTTAAGAAATTTGCTGAATCAATTTCCAAAGGAATTACCGAAGAAGCTCCCAAAGTAGTAATCGAAGGTTCCAAAATTTCCGATGGAATTGCTGATGAAATTACCAAATAAATTTTTAATGCATGGAACATCGGAATTGCTAAAGGTATTCCGAAATAATCTGCTGCCGGAGTTCCTTACATAAATAATGAATAAATCTAGAAGAAATTGTTTAAAGAATTTTCATCAAAATTATAGAAGCGATTTATAAAAGAATTTCCGAGAGAGGTTTTCGAAGGAATACCGATAGCATAGATAATGATAGTCCAAAAATCGACGAAAATAAAAAAAAGTAGAATGACTTGCCGAAGACACTTCTAAAAACAAATGTGAGGAAGTTCCCAGAGTCATTGTTGAATGAATTACCAAAAGCTTCACATAAAGAATCCCCAAAGTAATTGCCAAAAAAACGCAAAAAAAGTAATTGGAGAATTTTCAAAACCAAATATCAATAGTATTTCTGACATGAACAACACAATGCTTGAAATACTACTAAAAATTGGCGAAAGAAATCCCGAGAAAACAATTCAAAGAATTTGCGAATAAAATAAAAAGCAAAATAAACTCCTAATGTAATTGTCGAAGAAATTTCCCAATTTATTTTTCAAAGGATGCCTGAAAGGTGTTAAATATTAAAGTCCAAACCTATTAATTCTTAGATAAGTTTCCGAATGGGATCCAAAGATATTACCGAAGAAATTTGCCAATCCGAAGGAATTACTGAGAAAAATTGAAAAACAATTTCCAAATAAATTACCGGGGAATATTCCCTGAAGAATAACCGAAACAATGTTTTGCCGAAAGCATAAATTTCTTGTATCATACGTACATACCAGACTCGATTATCCAAAATGTATGAAATTGAAGTTTTGACTTATTACTACAATGTTGGTTAAAAGTTAAAATTTTAGCTTTGTACAGCCAGATATATTATCAATCCAGATGAAATCGGAATTTGGTGCGAGCATCAGACTCCTGGAGAGAAAAATCTAAGTTCACTCGCACCAAATTCCAGGTTTCAACTGGATTGATCATATGTTTGTGAAGCTTCAGAACGGAACTCTGGATAATCGAGTCTAAATTTTGTATGAGGAAATGTATTCTCACGGACCTTACTCAATTTATAAAACAAAGGGGTTGTCGCGACGATTGTTAAGCTCAACTGAAAATATAGATTCCATGTATTATACGCACTGAAGTCATGAAGTTTTCAAACCTCACATGGCAGGGATAGTGTTAAATCAGTACAACGGTTCGGATTTTTAAAACAAAAAACTGTTCGTCAAAATATGTATAGTGCGTTTAAATTTGCGGGCTAATTTTTCCCGCGACGCAGTATTTCATTATACTAAGAAATTGAGGGTGGATCAGAATTTCCTTTTAAAAAAAAAAACAAAACAACCTGGAAGCCACTGAAACTGGCACCCCCTAAGCACCCCCTAGGAAAAATCCTAGATACGCCAATGAGTAGAGCCTGTAGGCCTCGAAGGCCCTAATTCCAGAATAGTTTGGAAACCCTGCAATATCCCATGATCGTAGCAAAAGCAATATAGTTGTGCACTGAGGTTCCATCAGCAGTATAGACTACATTTCACGAATATTTTTCACAATTAAAGCATGATACAGTATGTAGATATTGTAACCCAAACTTCAAAATATATTGGAGGCCATTTGTGTTTCATGGAATATCCAACTACCACAATATCGAGTTGCTCGTAGGCATGGCGAGGACTAATGGACATCAACGTGATTAAATCTATTGAACAAAGTGAACACAAATGATGGTAGATCCAGTAGATCCTCCTCCTCTTCTTGGCGTAACGTCCTCACTGGGACAAAGCCTGCTGCTTCTCAGCTTAGTGTTCTATGAGCACTTCCACAGTTTTTAACTGAGAGCTTCCTCTGCCAATGACCATTTTTGCATGTGTATATCGTGTGGCAGGCACGAAGATACTCTATGCCCAAGGAAGTCAAGGAAATTTCCTTTACGAAAAGATCCTGGACCGACCGGGAATCGAACCCGTCACCCTCAGCATGGTCATGCTGAATACCCGTGCGTTTACCGCCTCGGCTATATGGGCCCAGTAGATCCTACGAAAATTAATTCCAGAGTAATTTGGATGACCTAGATCACCAAATTCATGTACCAGTACCATAAACTTTCTAGGGATGCTTTGAGGCATTTTGAGTACCGTAGACTATGTTCTGGATTTGTGATGTAAAGTTCGGAGGCCTTAGAATAGCTCTGGGAAAAAAACTTCAACAGACTATGATGGGTAGTGATTCCTCCCTGGAGCCCTTTGTCATCATGTACTTTGTCTTCAACACATTAATGACTAATCCGATTCGTCTGGCTTCACTCTTTAGTCGGATGTACGTTTCCGCCATCGTCTCAAATTTACGAGCAATAATATCAATATCATCAGCGAAACCAAGCAGCTGAACGGACTTCGTGAAAATCGTACCACTCGTGTTAATCCCCGCTCTCCTTATTACACACTCTAACGCAATATAGGACAGCAAGCACGAAATACCAACACCTTGCCGTAACCCTCTACGAGATTCGAAGGGACTCGAGAGTGTCCCTGATACTCGAACTACGCACATCACTCGATCCATCGTCGCCTTGATCAATCGTATCAGTTTATCCGGGAGTCCGTATTCGTGCATAATCTGTCATAGCTGTACTCGATCGATTGTATCATACGCCGATTTGAAATCGATGAACAAGTGATGTGTGGGCACTTGTATTCGCGACATTTCTTCAACATCTGGTGGATGGCGAACATCTGGTCCGTTGTAGCGCGTTCACCCATAAATCCAGCCTGATATTGCCCCATGAACTCTCTTGAAATCGGTGATAGGCGGCGGCATAAAATTTGAGAGAGTATCTTGTAGGCAGCGCTCAGTAGTGTGATCGCGCGGTAGTTCTCGCAATCCAACTTGTCGCCGTATTTGTAGATGGGACACACAGTACCTTCCATCCATTCCTCCGGTAATACTTCCTCCTCCCAAATCTTGGTAATGACCCAGTGTAGTGCTCTCACCAATGCTTCTCCACCGTATTTTTGAAGCTCGCTTGGCTTGGTAGTTGATCTGCTCCAGCGGCTTTGTTGTTTTTCAACCGGCCAACTTCCTCCTCAATCTCTTTGAGGTCTGGGGCCGGAAGTATTTCGTTTTGTGCACATACTCCTAAACCTGTTACCACGCCACCTTCGGTACTTGCAACGTCGCCATTGATGTGCTCATCGTAATGCTGCCGCCGTCACCTCACGCTCGCTTGTGAGAATATTCCCGTAATTATCTCGGCACATGCCGGCTTGTGGCACGAAACCTCTGCGCGAGCGGTTCAGCTTTTCGTAGAACTTTCGTGTGTCCTTAGCGTGATACAGCTCTTCCATCGCTTCGCGATCTCGTTCTTCCTGCTGGCGCTTCTTCATCCGGAAGACTGAATTCTGCCTGTTCCGCGCCTGTTTGTAACGTGCCTTATTCGCTCTCGTACGGTGTTGCCGCATTCTCGCCCATGCTGCATTCTTCTCGTATTTCAACTGTTCACATTCGCCGTCGTACCAGTCGTTTCTGTGATTCGGAGTCGCGAAGCCTAGTGCTGTAGCCGAGGCACCTATATTCGCACTGCGGTATGTGCGGACATTGTTTATATCTGAGATGAATTTACCGTCGATAAGAACGTGGTCGATTTGGTTTTCTGTTTGATGGTCGTGTGATTTCCAGGTTGCTTTGTGGATATCTTTGCGGGGGAAGAAGGTGCTTCGGACTACCATACCATTATCATTGGATACGGCGTGCAGGCTGTTTCGCCTGATTACCGGTCTGTACATTTCCTCCCTTCCTACCTGCGCGTTCATGTCGCCAACAACGATTTTCACGTCACGCGGCGAGCAACCATCGTATGTTTGCTCTAACTGCGCGTAGAACGCTTCTTTCTCGTCATCAGGTCTCTTTTCGTGTGGGCAGTGGACGTTGTAAATCCTGTTCCCACACTCTTAGAAAAAAACATGTAAATTTAAGTTTTCTTGGATGCACATAAAAGGAGCGGCCCGTTTGACACATATTTACGTCTTCTATCACAAATAAGGGGCTGTCCATAAACCACGTGGTCATGAGGGGGGGGGGGGGTTTGGCCAATGACCATTTTGTATGGACGAAAAAAAAAATATATGGACTAATGACCACGGGGGGGGGGGGGTTGAGAAGTCCCAAAAAAATGACCACGTGGTTTATGGACAGCCCCTAAAGCCGAGCTGGAAATCGCTAAAACCAAATCGACAGATGAAACATATGAAAGTAAAATAATGAACTGGATTCGAACACTGGTCCGCTGATTTAGAGGCACGCACTATACCTCTCGGTCATATCACCGAGTTGTGAGGCAACTGATAAATGTAAAACTGTTCCTACCTACCTGGAGAGATAGGTTTGTTGACATCTTGTGCAATCAACTCGAACTTACATGATGGATGTAAAATTCAGTCAAATTTGCCATTCAGGCATGAAATGTTCACGTACGTTGATAGTTTACGTCACGTGTAAATTCCTAATTTTTTAAGAGTGCAGTTCATTGGTGGCGGCACAGCTTTGGTAGAAGGTAGCCGCTCGATGCCCGCTTTTCCACACTTTCTGTCCAGTTCAACAAAGTTCCTGCAACGCCACGATGCCGAAGTTGCGGGGATGCAGTTCGTCGTAGATTATCCTGTCACATCCTGCGAAACCTAGTGACTAGCAATTCCATGTTCCAAGTTGCCAATCGTAGTCCTTATTTCGTCGCGTGGGTCTTTGCCGATTATATCGAGTCGTATTTTCTCTTATGTTATTCGCAATGGAGATTTTTACGGGTGGCTTATTGGGCCTACGCCAACACTCCTGTCTCGCCGGAGGGCCATCGTGCCAGTTCTGTTTAACGTCACAACCCACTCTGGAACGACCACGCTGATGGCTACCACCTTGGATCTAGCTGGGCGTGGTGCAGCGTTTCTTACTCAGCCACTGGATGCCAGAACAGACGCTGTTTGAGCCGCACCTCCTAGGTGAACAGACGCTCGGGTCGTACCTCCTCAATCTAGCTGAAGTCAGAAGGACAACAGTGCCCAGGCTGCACTACCAGCTAAGCACAGAACTCTTAGCTGGCGGTCTTTGTCATCGCTTGACCCGTGGAAGCATGAGGTAGGAACTTGTGAGGACCAGAGCTATATTGGACGCTCTCCTTATCGACTCACCGTTTTGCAGCCCATAATACCCACACTGTTTGCACCATTTCATTGCAAAAAAAGTGAATCGATCACCTCACCATACAAAAATCCAGCTCACTACTTTCAATCTAGTACTTCATGTCCTGATGCGTCCTGATGATATGTAACGCAAAAAAAATAAACAGAAGAATGGAGGGCTGCAATATTTGTTATTAACCTTGTCATTATCCAAAACGAAAAAACGTCTCTGTACACATTCAATATGAAGAGCCCTACATTTCGGCTTTCCAAAAAGCAAAGATGATTAAACCTTTAGCAGCTAGTTTCAGGTGAAAGCGTAAATGAGGAAACTGTAGTTGAGCAAATATAAAATGAATGTAACATGCTTGGTTTTCACCCAAAAAAAATTCACCGTTGTTCCACAATCGAATTTCAACTTTGTCCAACTTTTCGGCAGAACCCAACCACTCCAACTATGCGACGTATTCTTCGCGAGATGATCCAACAACAAAAACACCGGCTTTACACTCTTCAGCTTCCAACGTCAGACCAACACATTGCTGGCTAAGATATTCCGCCTTACAAATTTCTCCACTCTTTCCAACTTTTTCCGCTATTATCAGTTTATTTTTTGTTCGTTTCCGCGTGCTTGCAGAATGAAATGGGCTGATCATGCGCACATTCGCCTTTCTGGAGGAGAGCTTCCTGCCCTGCATGGGGGACATTCATTTGGGAGTCTACGAAACAAGCGATGAACCTCTCCCCGGAATGCAACTCCGAATGTGGTGTTCGGTTGGGAACTCAGTGAACCCGCCGGTCACGTTCGGTCACAGTTCGCGGATGGCACACATATCGCGCGAAGGATTAGGAGTGCAAAATGTTTGGAATTTGCAATCATTTGCAGTACTTCATCAGCTGTACCGTCGGTCGGATGTGCAAAACCATAACGGAATATACGCGGATGTTGGCTTAACTCTCAAATGAGGTACTTTTGGTGCAGCTCCAGAGAGAACTGCTGCAGCAGCAGGCCTCATCAGATCAGCCTACTCGGTGATTGGAGATCGAAGTGAAAGTGATACATTTGTGGACCCCCCATGTGAAGCCCTGGCTAAGGTTGGTAGGCCCACCTCGGTGCACTCGACAGGCGACAATCAACATGAGATGTGCAACCAAATTTTAATTGCTCTCAATTAATGTGTTAATCTACTACTGATTGATTGAGTACAGCGGAGTGGCATTTTATTGGTTTGTTTGCTTGTGTGTCAAGTGTATGTGTGCTTTTTTGCGCTGTTTCACAAGTGAAGAGTGATAAATCATTTTACTGTTCGTGCTGTTTCTCACGTTCCGGAGTGCGGCGAAGGGGGTACGTGAAAGTGCAAAGTACATAATCAAGCAGATCAAACGCGCGGAATTCGATTTCACGAATCAGAAACGAGTATTTAAACGGTGTTGTGATTTTTGCTCAGTCCAGGCGTTTTGCGGTCGGAGAAACAATACTGCTGGATATTGGTGTCAGTGTGCTGCTTCTGAGAAAATTACTCCGCATTTTCCGGTTCATCTGGTTGCGGGATTCATCGTTGGAATATAATACCGTGCCAAGCTTGTGAGTGTTCCACTATATATTAGCTACCTTTACCGTGTTTGCTTTTGTTCAGCAGGAGTTGGTTTCTCGTCTAATACCGATTGAAGTCTCTACATTTTCTACACACCTCCATTTTTATTTAGTTTCAAGATCTGATCGGCATTTTACGTTAGCGAAGGGCTCGCGTGAAATGTGATGTTTATACTTTTGAAATCATTGGTATGTACCTAACTCACAAAAGCTATCCAACTAGATAATCAAATACAACATGCCTTCCATGCAATGCATTTGAAAAAAAGTTTGATCTATTTGTCAGTGATAATAGATTGCTTAAGTAGGTCATGGGCGTAGCCAGAGGGGGCAGGGAGGGGGGCGTTTCCCCCCCCCTGGCCGCCAGATTTTTTTTTTATTTTAAATCGAGCCAACTCACAATGGTTTATTTTCCCATTTTCACGCTCTTAATTAATAGCTCGAAGGATTTATGAGATAGAGCAATGGTGTCTTCGGCAAAGTTGACGGGAATGACCAGCGCCATCTTTTGACAGTTAGAGTTTTCGGATCAATCCCCCTAAAAGTGAGATACAAAATTATTTTTTTAAATTGTTGAGATAGAGGGTTGACGTCTTCGGCAAAATTGTAGCATTTTTCATTCCAAACAACTTTCCTGAAGACGTCAATGTTGTAACTTTTACTCCAATGGAGATAGAGGCCTGTGTTTGAAAGTTAACCCCAAAAACACGTTTTTTAAGTAAAACATACATTTGTTGAATTTTTAGACCCGTACAATGTTCTGCAAAGTTGTATGAATCAATAAAATACGCAACTTTGCCGAGGACATCAAAGCTGTAAGAATTAAATGAGACGAGTTATAGATGAATTTATGATTTTTTTCATCCACTTTTAGGGATAAATATCTTTCTTAGGGGCAAAAAGGTGCAGCTGAGGATACCCTTATCAGAAAGTGCATCTATAGAGCTTTCAAATAAGGGTCAGTTTGTTCGTCCACGATCGTCTACTGAGGAGATATGGCCATAATAAAAAATCTCCTTACTACGATTTAATTGCAATCAAATCTACTTTGACAGAAAAATTCATGGCTACTATGATGAAATAAAAATTAAACCGACTTTCGTCTTATCTTAATAAAAGTTCATTGTGTTGACTTTCTTCATATAAAATTTCAAATTGCTTTACAGAAGAACTCTGTTGGCTCTGTGAGAGCGTATGTAACCCCGTAAATCCTAATATTTTATTCAATGAATGGGATTTGCACTAAATAGTGAAAATCTTATAAAAAGGCAGTGGAAAACGTTTTTTAGAACAATTTTGGTTTTTAAAACATTCTGGACTGTTGCGGAAATTCGCTTAGAGAAGGCTATATATTATTTGATCATAGTAGCCATGAATTTTTCTGTCAACGTAGATTTGAATGCAGTTAAATCGTAGTAAGGACATTTTTTATTATGGTCATATCTCCTCAGTAGACGATCGTGGACGAACAAACTAACCCTTATTTGAAAGCTCAATAGATGTACTTTCTGATAAGGGTATCCTCAGCCGCACCTTTTTGCCCCTAAGAAAGATATGTATCCCTAAAAGTGGATGAAAAAAATCATAAATTCATCTATAACTCGTCTCATTTAATTCTTACAGCTTTGATGTCTTCGGCAAAGTTGCGTATTTTATTGATTCATACAACTTTGCAGAACATTATATGGGGCTAAAAATTCATCAAATGTATGTTTTACTTAAAAAACGTGTTTTTGGGGTTAACTTTCAAACACAGGCCTCTATCTCCATTGGAGTAAAAGTTACAACATTGACGTCTTCAGGAAAGTTGTTTGGAATCAAAAATGCTACAACTTTGCCGAAAACGTCAACCCTCTATCTCAACAATTAAAAAAAATTAATTTTGTACCTCACTTTTAGGGGGATTGATCCGAAAACTCTAACTGTCAAAAGATGGCGCTGGTCATTCCCGTCAACTTTGCCGAAGACACCATTACTCTATCTCGTCAATCCTTCGAGCTATTAATTAAGAGCGTGAAAATGGGAAAATAAACCATTGTGCAACTCAAAGATTATCAGAGTTCCAATAAAATCTCAAAAAATAAACTATTGTAATAATTAAGGATTTTATCCTCAATTATCAAACCTTTTTTACTCGAGAACTACAGGGAATATCGCCAAATATTTCTTCAAGTGAACCACTTCAATCTTAAAATAGTATTTTATCAAATAACATGCTTGGTTGAATGGTTAAATTTTGTGATGTTTATTTATGGAATACAAAAACAGCATGCCAAATTTTCCAGATATGCCGGATCCGGTTGCGGTAGGGAAAAAGAAGGACTTTGTAGAACCATATGTTGCTCTGGAGTGCGGTTATGTGCTAATGCTAACGAATTTTCTCCAGTATTTAATTCAAACAAACGTCATTTTAAGAGCAAAATACCTGAGATTTCTTTACGAATCCGTTCAAGGACACCTTTAGAAATCCTTTTTTGCATTTATTCAAGAACTTCTTCAGGGATTCTTTCAAAAATTCCACATGGAACTTCTCCAGGAGTTTCTCCTTCATGTATTTTCCCATGGGCATCTTGCAAAGTTCCGATAGTGATTGTTTCGGGCTTTGTTACAAGAAATGCTTCAAGAATTCCTCTCATGATTTCTTCAGACATTTTCGCAGATACTTCTACAAGGGTGCATCGACGAATTCCTCCTGGAATTTGTACATAGCTTCCTTCAGTGATTCCATAATGGATTGCTCCAGAGAGTTTTTCAAGAATTCCTCTATGGGTTTCTCCAGACATTCCTCCAGGAATATCTCCTTGGATATCTATAGAGGTTCCGCCAGCAATTGTTCCAGTGCTTTTTTCGAGGGTTCCTCCAGGAATTTCTCCAGGGATTTCCAAAGGAATGTCAACAGAAATTCTTTCAGGTATGTTTGCAAGTGCTTCTTCAGTCCCAGAATCCCTTACAGGAAATTTTACCAGAGATTGACTAAAAAATAAATCCAGGAGTTCCTTAAAGCATTGTACAATACATTCATATACAAAGTCCATACAAAGATTCCAACAATAATTCGTCCAAAAATGGATTCCTTCATATTTTTTTCCTACAGAAACTCTCCCAGAAATTTGTTGAGAGCGCTTTCTAGGGATTTCCAAATGAATTGCTAATGGGGTTGCTTCCGAGATTCGTCATGGGATTTCTTTAGGAATTCCTCCAGGTTTGCCTTCAAGAATTCCTCCAAGGTTTCACCCGGGAATTTCTTCTGTGTTTCTTCCAGGAACAACTTTAGGGCAGCGTTTCTCAAACTATGAGTCGCGACCCACTGCACTGGTGGGTCGCGGACAGAATTTTGGTGGGTCGCGAAGGTTTGGGTGATATTGTAATAAATGTCTTATATATGTTGCGTCAGCTAGACATTTTATAATGTATAAATTCTGCCTTGGAGGATTGACAGAGTTATTTCTAGAAGTACGGTTTCTCTCGGAAGTATATTTAATATTGACTCTACTGTCTGCGTTCTGAAATCGATTCTAAAATTATGAGTTTTCAATCAAAAGGATTTTTATTGTTGCTTGCAGTTTGCATTGCCAGTTAGCAGTTCAGCAGTTAAAATATCTAAAAAAAAAATCAAAAATCAGTAAAAAAAAAAACAAACTTCGAAAACATACTTTATCTTTACCGAACTTAAGTAAAGCTTAACTTCGGTGAAATTCTGCTGAATATCGATAATCTGAACTTTTACGGAAATCGGAACAACTGAAAAGTGTTTTCAATAAATTTATAAATAAAATAAGTAAGTAAAACCTGCATCCGCAATAATCGGGACGTAGAAATATGGCTGTAACTCTGCAATAGCTACTTAAGAATTGCTCAAATTTTGCCTGATAATGTGTTCATTTCACCTGCAAAATTTCATGTGAATCGGTGAAGTATCTTTTGTTGTAGCAATGAAACAATAGAACGCGAGCAACTGAATTTTGTACAGCCCCTGGTTTAGCTTATCAGTGCCATAACTTTTGAATTTGATAAAGGAAATGGCTGAAATTTTGAAACACAAAAGGCAAAATTTCAAGAAAATCGATGCACTACCCGGGCAGAAAAGAATTACAAAACAATTGCATGTTTTACCATTCAAAACGAATTACAAAATGGTAAAATTTGTCATTGGTTTGTTTAAAATAAGTGACAAAAGAGCAAAAATAATAACTGACATTGTTCGATAAAATAAGTAAAGAATGTCAAATTTTGACATTACAATGGCAAACCAAGAACAAAAAAATTAAGATTGAGAATTGCAAAATATACCATTATTGAGTTATTGAAAATAGAACAATATCAAAATTAGTTACTCCCCTGTCATCCAAAAGAAGGGTATATTAAGTTGTGTATTCCAATAACAAAATGACAACTTATAAGTTTTTTGGATGGAAAGTAATTGCAAACAAATATCAAAATTTACCATTAGAATAACCAAAGTTCAAATTTTGTCATTATGTTGTTCTTGATAAGTGCCAAAACTGCGAGTGCATCAAACTCGCAAAAGGTCAACAGTATCTCACCAATTGCAAAATTTGTTATGATAGCAAAATAAGACATTCAGACAGTAGTTATTCTTCCACATTTTAAAATGACGAGCGAATGGCATATTTTGATATGATATCATATTATGATATTCGCATGTTGTTTTAAGCTCTTCATGAAGGATTCATGAACTCATGAATGACAAAATAAGTTATGACAATAAAATTTGTTATTCTTTTGTTTTTGGTTTGCCATTCACCTCTACCCGGGTATCAACAATTTTATAGTCGAAACATATATTGGAGTTGACCGTGATTTTAGCCCCTCAGACAACAATTAGTGAGTACCCCTTATTGTATCAATTGTATTGTTGAAAGTACTACACCAATATTCATCAAATTTTGCAGGCATAATATACACGCAATCAACTACCTTCTGTGAAAATTTCATGAAAATTGGCAGAGATATTCAAAAGTTATAATTACATCGCGCATGAAAAACATGAAACATTTTCACTAACACTACCCCCTATCAACACCAGTAACTTTCAAATCAAATGATAAAAGTTGATGAAATTTTGCAAGAAAGTGTCTCTATAAGTACCATGTCTGCTCACGAAATTTCATAATTATCCTCGCAGAACTTTGAATTGTAGCGGATAAGAACCATTTAGTATGCGAATGAAAACGGGTGATGATTGTACAAAATCTTAAAAACCACATCTGTTTGTTTCTCCCCGGGTAGACGAGAATATCTAAATCATATCTCAAATCGAACACTTTTTGCTGTCATAGCTCGATGTGATTTTAATGAGTTATTCGAAAATCTAATGAATATCGCACGAATAGCTCAAAGTGATATGATATCAGTATTTGTTCTTGTCGAAATAGCTGAAAATTTCTGCATAAGAACAAGTTTAGCTCTCCTGCACAAAATGGAACACATACACCCATAGAGATGGCTCAATGTTAGTGAAATGCCATGTGCCCCTTTCTGAGCTGTGGAAACGAAGAACCGGATGCTCTTATTCCCATGCTATTTACAACAGCGAGCACTAGTTGAGTGGTTAGCATCGCCGCCTGCGAATCCTAAGGTCGTAGGTTCGATGCTGCATGCTGGCATTTTTTTATTTTTTTTCCTAGAAAAAAGTGACAAATCTTGTCTGTTATTATTTTGATCTTGTAATATCTTAACGAGCTATTATTGAGTAGTTCACCATATACAATGCGCAACTGGCTTTGTATGTGTGTGAGTTTTTGTATTATTTGTAATGGTTTTAGATATTTATTGTTTGTGGTTTTTAATTATCTAGTTCTTAAGCCCTCTTGTATATATGTATAGTAATATTGTAAACCTGTAAAAGATGTAGGGTTTTTATGCCTTTTTGAGTGAGCCGAGTGATGTGGGCAACTCAAAAAGGCTTTTCCCTGCCAGGCTTCATTAAGGCTTAATGCCCGATGAAGGATTATAAATAAATAAAAAATAAAATAAAAAAATATTAGATTTTGCTATTATTTCTGTTCTTTTACCTCTTATATCAATCAAACCAATATCAGTTTTTGCTCTTCAGTAATTCAATCAATCATAACTGAACATGCTGTTCATCAGATTTTTCCTCCTACTCGGGCATCCACAGTTAAAAGTAATGCATCGATTTTTATGAAATTTTCCACAAATAATAAACATACATCAAAGAGTTCTCAGTTAATTTTTGGCCAACTTTTATTGATTCATGTACACAGTTACTGCCGTACTTCTATGTCCCGATTATTGCGGATACAGGCTTTACGGAGGATATGACTAAAATTTTCAAGAGGATTCAGCAGTACTATAATTCTTAAATATTTGTAGCATTTTCAACCCAAACTCTCATTTTAAAGTTGCTTTTAAAATTCTGCAGAAGTACAAAATTGCTATTATTATCAAAGAATTTGTATGATATGTGTTTTTTTTTTGTTTATTTCTAGAATATGTGAGAGAATACCTAAAACCTGTAGTATTGCATGGAGTCAGAATTGATTAGAAACTTATCTCAAACTCTTTAGACAAAAAGTTTACCGAAACTAAACACTTGGGTACCTTAACTTTTAATAGGATTTTTCCAAAAAAAAAAAAACGAAAAGAGCACTATAATTTAAAAAAAATATTTTTAAGTTTGGAAACTTCGTAACGTAAGTTTATCAAATTCTTTGAAAGTGATAAAATGTATTTACTGAAAATCCCGTCAACATTTCCCAAAATAACGTATTTTATGAAAATACGTTCTGGTGGGTCGCCAAATTCTTTAAAAAATCGAAAGTGGGTCGCAAGTTGAAAAAGTTTGTGAACCCCTGCTCTAGGGATTATTTAAAAAATTCCATCAAGGATTCCCCCAGGAACACTTTTTAGAATTCTTTCAGGAGTTCCTCTTGGAATTCTTTCAGGAATTCCTTCAGAATTTAATCCAGTTGTTCCTCCAGGGACTGTTAAAGGATTTCCTTATTAGTGCCTCTAGGAACTGTTTCCGGGATTCCTTCAGGAACTGCTACAGGGATTCCTCAAAGATTTCCTTCACGAACTCTTCTTAGAATTCCTTCAGGATTTTTCCAAGAATTCCATCGGCAATTTCCTCTGAAATTATTCTTGAGATTTCTCCAGGAATTTCTCAAAGGATTCTCCACGAGTTTCTTCTGAGATTGCTCCAGGAGTTATTCCAGGAATTCCTTCAGAAATGCCTCGAGATAATCATCCAGATATTCCCCCAGGAATTCTTCTAGAGACTCCTCCAGGAGTGTTTCTAGAGATTCCTCCGTTAATCCCTACAGGCATTGTTCTAGGATATCCTCCAGGGATTCCTCCATAGATTACTCCAAGAATTTCTGTAGGGCATAACTCGGGAGTTTCTTCTGTGTTTCTTTCTGAAACAACTTATTTTAAAAAATCCTCCAAAGAGCCTCCCAGGAACTCTTCTTAGGATTCCTTTATCAATTCCTCATTTAGGAATTAATTCTGTACTTCTTCCAGGGATTTCTCCGAAAATTCATCTAGGAGTTCATCTAGAGATTCCTCTAGAAATTCCGTCAGAAATGCCTCTAGTAAGTTCTCCAGGAGTTCCTCTGGAGATTCCTTTAGAAATTCCTACAGGCATTCCTCTAGTATATCTTCCAGGGATCCCTCCAAGAATTCCTACAATAATTGTTTCAGAGATTCCTCAAAGAAATCCTCCAGGTTTTCCTCAATGTATTCCTTCAGGACTTCCTTCAGAGAATACTCAAGTAATTGCTTCCAGAATTCTTCCAAGAATTCCACTAGAAATTCCTACAGAAATTTATCCAGGAAATCTTCAAGGGATTTTTTTTTCAGAGACTCCTACGCGAGTTTCTCCAAAGATTTCCCCAGGAGTTACTTCAGGGGATCCTCCAAAAATTGCACCAGGAATTCTTCCAGGAAATTTTCCAGGCATTCTTCCAGGGATTCCTCCTTGGATTCTTGCAGAGATTCCTCCAGGAATTGCTTCAGGGACTCACTCCTCCAGGAGTTTCTCCTGGGATTACCCCCAGAAATTCACGCAGGCATTCCTCCAGGATTTCATCCAGGAATTTCTCCAGGATCTCGTCGAGGAATTCCTCCAGGAATTTCTTCAGGAATTTCTCCAGGAATTTCACCGGGAATTAATCAAAAAACTCCATCATAAATTATGTCAGCAATTCATCCAGGATTTTTTCCAGAAAACTCTTCAAAAGTTCTTCCAGGATTATCTCTAGGAATTCCCTCTAGAATTTTTTTGAGGAAATCCTCCAAGAACTCTTCCAGATTTTCCTCCAAGAACTGCTGCTGGGATTCCTCTAGGGATTCCGCTAAGAATTTTTCAAGAAACTTCTTCAGGGATTTCTCCATGAATTTCTCCAAGGATTCTTCCAGGGATTCCTTCAGAAATTTCTTAGAAGATTTCTACAGGAATTCCACCAGAAATTTCTCTAGAAATTTTTCCAGAAATTTCTCAGGAGATTCTTCAAAAGTTTCTCACAGAGTTTTTCTAGAGATTCTCCCAGAAAATCATTCAGAAATTATGGCAAGCATTGCTCCAAAGATTGATTCCTCCAGGAATTCCTTCAAGGATTCCTTCAGCAATTTCTCTAGAAGTTTATCCAGGAATTGCTCCTGAACATCCTTCAGAAATTATGTCAGAAATTTCTCCAGGAATTTTTGCAGAAACTCTTCCAGGGATTTTTTTCATAATTTATGGATTTTTGCAGGAAATTTTCCAAGAATATTTTCAGGAATTTTGCAGGCATTTCTCCAGGAATTATACCTGAGATTCCTTCATGAATTGCTTCAAGGTTTCCTCTAGGAATTTCTCCTCGAATTTCTCCAGCGATTTTCTCTCTAAGGATTCTTCCAGCGAATTTTAAGGAATTCTTCCAGGGAATTCTCCAGGAATACATTCTGCAATTTTTCAGGAATTCCTCCAGGTATTCCTCTAGAAATTCCTCCAGGGACTCCTTCAGAAATTCCCTCGAGGATTTCTCCAGTAATTCCTCCAGAAATTCCGCCACAAATTCCTTTTAGGATTTTCTCAAGAGATTTTTTTAGAAATAGAAAAATAATAGAAATCTACCAATTCCTCTAGAGATTTCTTTAGAAATGTATCCATTGATTATTTCAAGAATTTCTCCAGCAATTCCTCTAGGAATTTCATCATTTCTTCCTCCAGCAATTTCCACAGGAATTCCTCCAGGCATTCCTCCAGGATTTGATCCAGAAATTTCTTCAAGGATACCCCCAAGGATTCCTTCGAGGATTTCTCAAGGAATTCCACTAGAAATTCCTCCAGGAATTTCTCAAGGGATTTTTTTCAGAAAAAGAAAAATAACAGAAAATAAATAGAATTCCTCTGGAGATTCATTTAGAAGTTCATTCAGCAATTCTTTCAAGTATTCCTCTAGAGGTTCCTCCAGCAATGTTCACAGGAATACCTCTAGGAATTCTTCCAGGCATTTCTTCAGGATTTTATTAAGGGATTTTTCCAGGAACATTTACAGGAATTCCTCCAGAAAATACCACAGAATTTTTTTTCAGGAATTCTTCCAGAAACTTTTCTAGAAATTGCTCCTGGACATCTTCTAGAAAGTATGTCAGCACTTCCTTCAAGAATTTCTTCATGAAATCCTCTAGGATTTTTTCCACAGAGACTTACAGGAAATTTTCCTGGAATACTTTCAGGAATTTTTCAGGTATTCCTCCAGACATTCCTCCAGGAGTTCCTCAAGGGATATTCCCAGAGATTCTTCCAGGAAGTCCTTCAGAAATTCCTTCAAGGATTCTTGCAGGAATTGCTCCTAGAATTTCCCTAGGGATTTTTTTTTTCAGATGTTTCTCCAGCAATTCCTTCCAGAATTCCTCTGGAGATTTCTCCAGGAATTTTTCAAGGGATTGCTTAAAGAATTCATCAAAAAATTCTCCAGGAATTCGTGCTGGGTCTCATCCAAAAATTCTTCCAAGAATTGTTCCAGGAATTACACCAGGAGTTTGTTCAGAAGATTCTCCAGGATTCTCTCTAAAGACTTTCCCAGGAATTGCTTCAGGGATTCCTCCAGCAATTCCTTCAGGGATTTCTCCAAGGATTCCTCCAAGGCATTCCTTCTGAAATTTCCCTCAAGAGATTTCTTCTGATTTTTTTCTAGTGATAGCTTTCAAAATTCCTCCAGGAAATTCTCCAGAATATTCTCCAAAGAATCCTCTAGAAATTCATCTAGGATTCCTTCTAGAATTTCCTCATGAGATGTCTTCAGATATTTCTCTAGGTATTCCTCCCATAATTTATGCAGGAAATCCTCCAGCTAGACTTTCAGGAATTCTTCCAGGGATTGCTCCGAGAATTCCATCAGGGATTCTACAGGGCTTCTACCAGGCATTCTTGTAGGAATTGCTCCAGGGATTCATCGAGGTGTTTCTTTAGGGATTTATCCAGGAAATCTTCCAGGGACTGCTCCAGGAATTCCTTTAATGATTTCTATAGAAATTTCTCTCAGGTTCTCTTCAAAAAATCATTCAGGAGTTCTTTTGGAAATTTAATTAATCATTCAATCATCTTTTTAGGGATGTACCCAAGGACTTCTCCAGGATTACCTGATGTTTTTTTTTTAATATTTCAAGAATTTCTGGAAGAATTCCTCCAGCGAATAGTATTGGAAGATAATTTTAAAGGACTTATACAGGAACCAGGAAATTTTAGGTTAGTCCTCAAAAGAGCTCGTAATTTCCAAAAGAGTTCAACTATAATTTCTTATGAATGTTTCTAGACACCATTAAAAAAATCAGAGTAAAATAATGCACAAGTGAATAAAAATCCTTAACACCGCCCCCCCCCCCCTTCTACCGAAAAGCTGGCTACGCTATTGAGTAGGATGAAATGTGATCCTCAGTCTTATAAGAAGGCGCTGTAACACCCTTTTGCGATTCAATACAGAATGCCCGTCCATATGAACTAACATAAACTATTTGAAACATATGATTCGAAAAACTATATTAAATCTTTTTTTTTAAATAAGTTTAAGGAATTGTAAAAAAATAAACAAACAAAACTTGTAAAACATGGAGCCCTATTACACTAAATTACAGCATTTTTTTAACCCGGTTAGCTGATAATCATTGTGAATGCCAAATCTTTTCTGAGTTTCGTAGAACTTTCTTCGGAGATTTTCCTCGATAATCCTTCCGAGAGTCTTTCCAGGATTAATGTACTGATCCTTCCTGATTTTCCTTTCAAAAGCTCTCCTGGGATTTCTTCAGGGATTCTCACATGATCCTTTTCACGATTTTGCCAGGTTTTTTTTCCTGAAATTCCTTTCGGAATTTCTCCAGGGATTCTTTCATCGATTCTTCCCAGGATTCTTTCAGGAATATTTGAATGCTGCATGCAATATATCAATTGTTCTATCTACAAGTTTGCTGAAAATAGCAACGGTTAAACACGCTTACCAAAGTCGTTACAGATACAGGAAAAATACTCTCCGCGGAGTGTAGTTTATACTCACCGCATGGAGAGCCGCCTTCATAGCTCTGTCACGGTATGCGTGTGTGACCTTTACTTTATTCGGCAATCTTTTAGATACTACAAGGTAAAATTTTTCCATACACTGTTTTGTACAGCACGCTTCTGAACTGAGACTGTAGCAAGTGGGTGTAACTTACTGCAAGTGAGCGTTGCCATCCACGATCCCGGGAATCCTTTAGGGATTTACCTTAGAATTTCTATAGAGACTCTCTCAGGGATTGCTTTTGGAAATTCCTCTGGGTTTTTTTCAGGGATTCCTCTCATTTTTTTCCAGGGATTCCACCAGTGATTCTTCATGGTATTCTTACATTAGTTCCTGTTGACAACCCTTTAGGGATTTTGCTTAGAATTCCCCCTAGATTCTTTGATGGTTTCATGTTGATCCTAAATATTCAAAAGTACACGTTTTGAGATTGTTTAAGGGATTAATCAAAAGATTATTTGTGTATTTTTTTTATTCCTACTGGACCGAGGTACCTTCAGGGATTTTTCGCGGGCTTCCTTTATGGATTTTTTTTATAGAATTCCTCCCAGGTATCCTTCATTGAGTGCTCCCGGGATGCTTCCATTGATTCTTCTAAATTTCTTTAAGGAAGTTTCTATCCGGGATTCTTTCAAGGACTCCCCGGGATTTCATTCCCCTTAGGTTCATTTGGGAATTCCTTCAAATATTTCTTCCAAAATTCTTTCAGGGAATCCTTCCTTGTGATTTCTTCAGAAATCCTTTTATGGTTTCTTCGAGAATCCCCTCGGTATTCCTTTCTAGATTTCTCTAGAGATTTTTACTGGATTCACTCAGGCACTCTTGAGATTCTTCAAGGGATAACTTCCCAAGCAACATTTTTTTAGTCAAGTAGACCAGAAGAGGTTCTTTGAACCCGCGTAAATTCAATATATATCAATGACGGTTTTCAAAACCTCAAGAAAACTATTTGGTCATCAAAATGCTACTTGGGTTAGGATTCTTTAATGGATTGCTCCCAGAAATACCTCAAGAATTTTGGAGCGGACCTGGTGTGATGGTTAGAACATTTGACTATCACGCCGAAGACCTGGGATCGAATCCCACTCCCGATAAACTCACAAAATGTGGGTTCTTCCTTCGGAAGGGAAGTAAAGCGTGGGTCCCGAGATGAACTAGCCTAGGGCTAAAAATCTCGTTAATACAGATAAAAAATAAAAAACCTCAAGAATTTCTATCGGGATTTCTGCCGAAATTTCTTACGGGTTTCCTCCAGAGGCGCACTAAGGGGCGTTTGGTCAATCATTTGACTGAATATGGCACATGAATAGTTGAGGAGTAATGCCTTATACTAAAATTTCCATCAAACAAACCTACGTAAAATCTGTGTTGAAACTCGTTTCAACGGGAATCAGTTTTCGAAACTATTATTCTCCAACCCACGGCGAAGTAAAACACGACCTACTTGGTTTTGGGAGAGTATAATTTGTTTTGTTTTTACTTACAGTTGTATCCAAGGATGGAAATCTAGTGATCATGATAGGATCCCAAATGTGTCGCGGTTGGAAGGCATCGCGCGATCATAGCAACAACGATAGAATTTTGTCGTCAAGCATTCATAACAACCCATGCTCCGCGAATATTGAATCGCTCGGCATGTGCGGCCGCGATGCGATCGTTATCATGAAGTCGAAATGATAAATTTCGATTTTCGATCACATTTTGTGCATTCTTATTGCTGAAGCTTCACGATCTGCATATGAATGTAATATTCCAGATCATGAATTTTGGTTCCGGGTGCAAAAGTGGCCATAATCGTGATGAATAAAGTTTATCGCGACTTGTAACATGATCCGATAACGATGGATCCCGCGATAAAGCGTGCATCAGATGTTTGATGGTCCACTGCACGAATTTATTCTGGCCTGCTTACTCTCACGCGAAATTTGACGTTTGAGCGGTGTCGGCACCGCTCAAACGTCAAATTTCGCGATAGAGTAAGCAGGCCAGCATAAATTCGTGCAGTGGACCATTGCTCTGTGATACGAGCACAGCGCGAGGGTGTCGCATCATGCTACCGCAAGAGCAACGGCTATCTTTGATTGTTCGTATGGTGTATCATTTATCGTTAGAAGGGATTTTCTTCCATCCTTGGTTGTATCAACTCATAAACAAATAAATCTTTTTTTTTTCATGATTAACCTTCACATACCCGACCCCCGACAACTCATTTTAAAAAATGATGGCATTTCGTCAATTTTCATCCGATTTTTTTGAAGTTGCCCTTAATCGATCATAAATTCTTGCTAGTATATTACACTCAAGTGGTTATGTAATTCCGGAACCATTCCGGAGATATTCCGGATTGTACTGGGGTCAACGGGGGGGTTGGAAGTGTCTGTTTTTCCAAATGACTAAAAGTGATAATTTCGTGTGTTATTGTGCTTGAGAGGCCCCCGCGGTTCCTGTTTGAGGTATTCCGGAGCGGCCACATCAGTCAATTTTTTTGCCCCATTCTCATGAAGTCATGAAGTTTGATACGTCGCACGGCATGTTTTGATTACAAACCTGATATGTCCCTGATGTCACCCCCGTGGAACCTATGCTAGATGTTCCGGGGTGGCCATATTAGTTGATACAGACTTCAGGTTATCGTTTCTGAATCAGTCATTCGAAATCATGAAGTTTGATATGTCACACGACATGTTTTGGATGAAAACCAGAAGTGTCTCCAATGAGGCCCCTGCGGAACCTGTCACGGTGATTCGGATGGGGCAACTTATTCAAATCTGGTTATCGCAGTTGTGTTTTATTGTTCACAATAAAAATTCCACTGAAAATCGATGGTTCAATCAAAATAACACACGAAATAATCATTTTTAGCCATTTCGACAACCTCCCTGACCCCAGTACAATCCGGAATATCCCCGGAATGGGTCCGGATATTACATGGCCACTTGAGTTTTGTAAACTTGCACCAATTATGATCGAATGAGGGCGACTTCAAAATAATTGGATGAAAATTGACAAAATGCCAGCATTTTGAAAATGAGATGTTGGGGGTCGGGTACGTGAAGGTTAAACAGAGTTTGCTCCAGGAGGACAGAAATAGGGTTTAGTTCCTTAGTATAACTCTCGAAATGGTTTTGGTCTCTTACTCAGATTCTAATGTGAGGCGGCTTCAATCTAACGGAAGCAAATAGGGTATTGGTTCCCTTATTAAGCATGTGGCTCCCATTTTCATCCTACGAAATACAAGGGATTGAAGCGCTGTTTGTTTTGTTTCTTATTTTTGCATTTTTTGTTAGAAATGAGCACCCATGAAAACAAAAAGAACGGAATCAATCGGTGCCGTAATTACTTGTTTTCGAATAGGATGATTATGGGAGCGTGAGATTACTGATGGCACACATACCCTACATATGCATAGTAACGTATGTTCGTAGTGGGGATTTTAGCAAGTAAGCTATATTGATGTATGTTGGTGAGTTATTACGAAACAAAATTTTCCTATTGCTCTGTCTCAAGAGCAAACTTTTGTGTCTCTGATGTATTGTGGGTCGCTGAATCTGAGTCCGGGGTCAGATTTGCTCCAACACATCACAATTTTGAGTTATTCCTCTGTTTATAAGGCAAAATATCCGACTATGGGCTATTTTGGCTGCAAGCCATTAAGCATGGAAATATTTTTTTAAACAATCAAAAGGTTAATTGGTCAATGAATTAACTACATCGACTGTTTTCCTACTCTCCGCATCGACCAATGTGGCGCTAGCTTCTATGCGCGAAAAATCGCTAAAAGTAAGTCGAAAAAATATTGTATGGCGAATAGCATCTAAAGGCAAATTTATCGAAGTGGAATACATTATTCGAAAAAATATTTGGTAGTGGTTGTGCACAATGGTAACTACTATTAAGCCTACCAAATATTTTTTCAGTAAAAGCTTTCTATTTCATGTAATTCAAGTTTAGATGCTTTTCACAATACAGAATAAAATGGATTTACTCCTGCTGATCAACTGTGGGTGTGCGCCAAGCGGGTAGTCCATTAACATGTACACTAACAACTCATGTAAAACACGGTGTCTATGGTAGAAGAATATTATTAGAAAAAAAAAATCAGTATCCCGATAGCACATTTTGCTCTTAGCCTCAAATGAAAAAGGGGACCCTTTTTTTCGATTTTATTTTTTGCTAAAGACACTGTGAAAAGTTGCATGTAAGTATACTTACCATCATAAAATTGCAATTGAGCCTTCAGGAAAGGTCTCGTTGAAAGGTGGGCTAGCTGCACGGCTGCTAACAGTCTGCTTTAGTTTAAGGCAAGGGTTCGGGAATTTTAATTTTTTCGACTAAACTTCCTTTCTGGCCGTTTGTATATATTTTAATTTTTCTAACCTCAAAGTCAGTTACAATTGAAATATTGCAAAGAGGTGATAAAACAATTCATGTCTGCAAAATGTGTTATAGTTTGTGGCTCTCGCAGGTGAAAATAAACAAGACTAACTATAATACAAGCTTGTACATCCTTTATGAGCTTAAGGAGAAACTTCAGAGAATTCAAATTGGATCACTACTCACGTTTTCAAAAGCTCCAAACTCAAAAATTTGTAAACAAATGCGCTTGAATTGACTTTAAATTCTTGTTATTATCTCTTTTGTTGGTGTATTACATATTTTAGTGTGTTTAAGTGATACAATATAGATTTTTTAGCCGGGGCCCGTGGCGTAGTTGGTCACACGTTCGCTTCATATGCGGATGGTCATGGGTTTGATTCCCAGCCCCGGCACTTGCAATTTTTCGTCAGTTGCTTTTCCCCCGAGAGCAACTGACAGTGACCCTCTTCTGAGCCCCATGGCTCAACCGAACCCGGATACCTGGACATCGGCGAACTGCTACTCATAATGGACCCTCAATCGGACTGGAAAGGAACAACGGCCATCTATCATCATCCTTGTGCTCATCATTCTACTAGGTATAAAGTAGAAAAAGTGAAAGCAGCAGAAAAGCAACCAGTTCGATAAAGTAGAATAGAATCTAGGCGCTGTACAAATGTAAGTGCGGCTGTCAATTGAAATTGCTCACGTAGTGCCCCAGTGGACAATAGAGCTGTAAATTAGGTTAAGTGATTAAGAATAAAAAAAAAATATAGATTTTTTATCCTTTGTTCTTCTTTTTCTTAAATTCTATGATTTTTGTTGTCGTGTTTTACATGAAAGGGTTGTGTGTTTTGATACATTTGTTTATCAATGTTATTTTAATTTTATAACCTACTTACATACTACTTAAACCGAAATTTGAAAATCCTATGTCACCGATGCTCGGATGAGCGGGTGCTCCGAGCCAGCGGCGCTCAGTATGAATCCGTCGAAGGCTTCAGCGATACGATCGTATACTCTTCTGCACCCAGCGTCCCGGTGTAGATCGCTTGTTCTCGTGCCGAAGGGGGCATCTAGGATCATCCTCAGCTCTGTGCCACTTGCAGCTTTCTTTTGTGCATTTCTCCACACGCCCCCCACACCGGCATGACGTAGTCTATCATCGGGGCGATGATGGATTTGAACACGGCGATTTTGTTCCTCAGCGACAGACGGGACCTCCGACATATCAGAGGATACAAGGCCTTCAGGCAGGAGTCCGAGGGTTTTGTTCCTCCGTGTGCGAACGGTAAGTTCGGTGTTCGTCAAAGGTGATGCCGAGGTATTCGACTTCCTTTATCCATTCGACCGGGCAGCCGTTTACCCGAATGACACAGTCCGGAGGTAGGAGGAGTTTTGGTGAAGGCCGATACCGGAAAAGGATGGCCTGGCTCTTCGACTCGTTCACTTTTATTTTCCACACCGCGAGGTAGGCGACATACGCTGTAACTCCCCGTTGGAGTCTCGAGCGGTAGACTTTTGGTGTCCGTCCATTAGCCATAATCCCGCTGTCGTCAGCATACAGCTCCAGAGTACAGCCACCTGGTAGCTGAGGTACGTCGGAGGTGTAGACATTGAACAGGATTGGGCCCAAAATGCTTCCTTGTGAGACCCCCGCTGCTACTGCTTGGGTATCCGAGGTACCACCTGAGAGGTAGACTCGGAAGAATCTGTTGGCAAGGTAACCAGAGTTGCACTCTGTCACTGTTAATGGTAAGCAAATCACTGATTTTTATAGACCGACTGCGATCAAAGTCTGCGTGCGCTCTGTTTAGTCATCGTCCCTTTCCTTGTTCCATCGAAACTGGACTGACTGTGATGGGGTGTGGATATCACTGATAGGCCATCTTTAAAATTCGTTTAAAAATAGAAAATAAAGATTTACCAAGATGATATTTTCATAAGTGGTACAAAATAACATGTTTTGCATGTTGGTCATAAAAAAGTTTGAGTTTTGGCGAAAACCACTAAAATATTACATCAGTTGCAATGATTGTGATTTAGAGTGCGTCGTTGCCTGTCATTGTCGTTTTGATATTGAACGGTCTGGAGTGATAGTGACGATGGTGCAATATCAGTAGTCACCTGACAAGACTGATATTGCCCAACTCTGGAGGTAACACCTCACCATCTTCGTGAGGTAGTTCGGGAAGCCTGCTTGGACCATCTTGTGTATTAGGCCGTCGTGTCAGACGTTATCGAAGGCCTTTTCAACGTCTAGAAGAACGATGGCAGTGTTGTTGAACAGCATCTTGTTCCGGTGGATGGTATTTTCCACCCTAAGAAGCTGATGAACAGAGTAGTGGACCTTACGAAACCCGAATGGTTCTGGAGCGATTATGCCGTGTTCGTCGATGTACACCATGAACAGTTGGAGGATTAGCCGTTCAAAAACTTTGCTCACGGTCGACAGAAGAATGATTGGCCGGTAGCTGGCTGCCGCCGTTGGTTCCTTCTCCGGTTTTAGAATAGGGACGACTATCCCTATCTTCCACCTGGAAGGGAAGTATGCTACCTGGAGACACCTGGTAAACACATCGGCCAAGAAGCGGAATGCTTTTCCGGACAGTTTCATCAACGCTTTGTTGAAAATACCGTCAGCTCCGGGTGCCATATGCGCTTGTATTGGAAAAGGTGCCTCTTTTTGTAAGTGAGCAAAACCAGGATAAACAAGTGCGGCTTGGTTCGATGATTCGTTCGTCAGATTTGTGCCTCTAAAGTTTGTATGCAAAATTGCAATGGGATTTTTCGATGTTTCACCTTATTTGAAAAATGGAGGTGATATACGCACACTTTACACACGGTTCCTCGGAGATGAACCAGCCATCGGCTGAAAGTCTCGATAATAAAGATAATAATAATAATTTACACACGGTTAAATGAAAGCATGTACGCACAGGTACGCACATGGCATCCGCTTGTAACGAGGTTACAGTATTTTAATGTAATCTTTTATTACAAAATATATAGATGGCAATGAAACCCAAAATGATATTATTTCCGTGTAGGCTTACCCGCGTTCCATGTCTCTAATCCCATATAAGTTGCGATTCTACAGTAAAGGCCTGATCAAAACTAAAGATTTGCGTTCCTAAAAGGAAGTACACGAAAAACACCGAACATTTACGAGCTCGGGTATCGTCGGTCAAGGGCATAAGCCTATCATTCTGAACAATCCAGTCTCTTAAGTCTAAACCACCGAACAGTTAAGACACGATAGTGCGACATAGTGAAAAAAGTTATACTTTAATTGTATGAAGTTAGGCTTTGATTTGCTTGAACACTTTGTGAAATAGTGAGCGCGGATACAAAAATCTAAAAGTAGGTTTGTAATTGCCAATTATAAAAACGAAAATGGTGCTAAACTTTTAATTTACAATCAGGTTTGAAGAATCGTGCTTTTGACAAAATTGGAAGAAATCGATTGTAAATTCTCCCTTGGTAGTTATCAGGTAAATATGTTATACTGACGTGAACGAAGAGTAAAAATCTAATGCCCGAAATTATTCGCTTGAAGACTTTCCTTCAAGTGATTGGATGAGAGAATACTGGTGATTTCAGATTTCGGTGTTCGGGTCGAGTAGAATAGACGAATTTCGCCCCAAATCGTATTCGGAGTTGGCAGCACCCTCTTAGATTACAATGAAACTTTCTGGGTATGTACACCAAGACTAGATAAGCCACTTTGCATACTTAGTTTCTTCAAAATTTATCTGGAATGACTTTTGAAAAGGGCTAAACTTTTTTTATGGATTTTTTAAAAATGTTTTTAATCAAAAAATGACTACTCCTACAAAAAAGTATTGTATGGGTGATTATCACAAAATAAGTCAAATTTTAAGAAAAAAATACTGAAAAAAATCCAAAATGAGCCCTACACTGAAAAAAATCATTTCTAAAAATTCAAAGTTGATTTAAAAAAAAAACACCATTTTTGATTTTGATGAAATTTTGTCTCAAGATAGGTAATTATGTTCCCTACCATCCGTCCATACATCACAAGATGGGCACTTTTAAGGAAAAAAAGTTTTTCTAACAAAAACTTTTTCATGTCCAAATTATTATTTTTTCAATGTCTTTTTTTAAAAACAAACTAAACCAGTGAAGGTTATCTAGTAATCTCAAAATGCAATGAAACTTATTGTGTCATATGCGACAATGCAATGCACCCATATTCACGCAGCAGCACTCTAGAAGTACGAAACAATATACAATTAGAACACGCATTTCATACGTGCTGCTGTAATTCCTACCCAAACGTTTCTACCCCATGTTCTTACCTAATATTAGGTAAGGCTATTTATTAGATTCGAACTACCTAATCGAAAAAAAAACAAATCAAGAGTTGTACCTAAAGCAAATATGAATTTAGGCTCTGGGTAGGAAAACCTACAAAGGAAACCTATCCACCCTGTAGTTTGATATAGCTTTTCTTTTGATAGTTTGTTTCTGTTCGTTGGAGGTCGTGTGCTAAGGTTTCGGTCGTGGGTCAGCGGTCGCGATTTAGGACCTGCTCTGAGGTCTCGCAGCCGGGTCGGGATTCTTTGGTGAGACAACTCGCTTCCTTCGCGGCAAGAAATAGCTTGCCTGGCGCTTAAGCGGAGGTAGTATCAAATCAAATCAGGTAGTATCAAATCAAATTCAGCAGGCAAGCCTCGTTGGATAAATATACAACTCGTACTGTAAAAATCGTCATTTTGCAACTCGTTGCATACATAACTATTTTGCAATTTCTCATCGTAATAGGCTGTTTTACCTCACGCAAATCTGACAGGAAAAGGCCTAGTTTCCCACACCAAATTAACAGTGCTGTAATGGTTCATTACAGCACTGATTTGCGTTGCGTAATGAACCATTACAGCACTGTTTTCAGTTTTGGTCAACTTCTTGATGCTTTCTGGACGCAGTTTTGGAAAATTGTGACAACTGCACAGTATAACCTGTTATGATCAGATTTTCTTAAACATGGCTTTGAACATCAGTGTGCAGTTTGATGAAAAAGTTAGGGTAATTTATGAAATTGCAAAAAAAAAACGTTGTACGCAACTTGGTGCAGAACTCGATTTTCCAGCACTCGTCGTAATTATCCAACTCGGCAAGCCTCGTTGGATAAATGTACGACTCGTGCTGTAAAAATCGTCATTCTGCACCTTGTTGCATAAACTACTATTTTTTACACCGTTCATCGCTGCTTTGATCAGTTTTGTGAGCTTTTCGGAGAAGCCGTTCTCGTCCATGATTGTCCATAGGAAATCAGTACATATGCTAACCGAATGATTAGCTATGACTTTACTGTCAGTGTTACAAACAAATGAATGCTAATCGAATAAACAACTTGGTTTCTTGTTATTTCCAAGATCAAAGATTCTCCCCTCCCTCGATATAAACTTACAAGAAAGGATTCCTCTGCTAAATCCAATTATTCCCCGCTCCCCCAAACCATCCCCACTCTTTCAGGGATTAGAGAAACAATTTGCCAACAATTTCACCCCTTGATTGAATAGCACCGTTTTGCACTTCCTGTCAGCAAAACAACAAGCAATTATTAATTTGAATGATTGGTCATAACTTTCCCTTAGCACGAACACCGTCCGTTGTTGCCTCTGACGTACGCCAAACCAGAACAAGCGAGGCGGGAAAAAAAGCCACCCGAACGCAGAACAATAGCCAAGAATCACTTTCCCCAGGCAACCGGCGGCAAAGCCAAGCGCAAACTTGGGTGACCACCATCAAAATCAACTTCATCATATCGTTCGGTCTGAACCTGAGGGCGTCCTGTCTGTATCCCCCATCTCTACCCCCTGTGTCCAGTCAGACTGGTCGTCACCACAGCCCCATACCGGTCGAGTTGCCGGCTCCAGTCGGAGAAAATTATTCATACGAGCATCGTCGAGGCGATAAACTAATTATGTGTATACACACAAACAAAATCGGTGCCGGCCAACTCCAGGGAATACGGAAGGCGTTGCCAATTGGAGGCACCCTAGCTTTCCGAACTAATTGTTGCTAAGCTCCGGTACCGTCACCACATGCCGTTCGAATTAAGCGGTAGCTTAACATATTAATTTAGTGTTTTTGTTTCGCCGACCTTTGGTGGATAGTTGATTGCATGTTTCGGATGTTTAACAAAGTTAAAACAAACTGTTGTAATCGGAACGATGAAATTAGATTTAAACTGTTCGGGAAACAACGATGAAGGCAAGCTTTGACGTGTCAACTGAACGATTGAAATATGAGTCACAATTTCGATGGAATCGATGAATTGATTATCATTCCATCAATAATGGGATACTGCAAGCTAAAAACTCATAATAAAAACCACGAAATTCCTCAATAAAAAAAAACACAATTTGAATGATAATAGAGTCTGTTTACATGCTACGACCACAAGGTTGATATTGGAAAACCTGTGGTGTTTATTTCGATTGCATAATGGTATCCTTCAAATTGTTATGAAGCACATTGCACACTTACAATGCAATATCATGACCTTTTTCGTTTTGGTTTCGTTATTTATAAAAGCCCACATTAGTCCGGAATATTCAAATGTTTCGTAAACTTTAAATAATCATTTGGCATCTTTTTCTTCTTGGCTTAACGTCCCAATGGGGATAATGCTTGCTACTCTGCAAGTGTTTTATAGGTTATTCCACAGTTATCAACTAAGAGTTTCCTCTACCAATGACCTTTTTGCATGTGTATATTGCGTTGCAGGTTCGAAGGTACTCTATGCCCAGAGAAGTCAAGGAAATCTGCATCACGAAAAGTTTCTGGACCGACCAGGAGTCGAACCCGTCATTCTTAATATGATCGTGTTGAATTCACACGCCCTCACAACTGTAACTATATGGGCCTCAAATGTTTATTATTTAGTGAATAAGATCTTTAACAACTGAACGCATTAACTCATAACGGTTGAAGTATGCCACACTCATAAAAAGCGTCTGATTTCTTCTGGAGTATCCCAGTTTCATAAAAAAAAAAGTATTTGCAGTAAGCTGTACCAAAAAAATCAATGCTCGAGAAGTCAAGGTGCTCAATCTCAAAATATGCAGCATTTTGTAGAACATTTCCGTTTTCTCAAAAAGGTTTCGCCAGTTCGGTTTTTTTAACCTTCTTCGTGCACCTTGTTATGAATTTTAAGGAAAATTTGGTGGAAATTTAATTGCGTTCCCGGTGAAAATTTCTAGCGTATGCAGGAGTAGTCGTATTCAGGGAGCAAAACTCACTTAAAATTTAAGAACTTTTGCCATGACTATTGATGGAAATCCAAAAAGCTGTTCCAGGACGCATTGTTGGAAGGATTCCTCAAGGAAGTCCTGTATGGATTTGATTTGAAACTCATAGTAGAACCCCTGGAATAATTCTTCAAAGTAGCCCATTAGTTAATAAACTTCTGGAAGATTTCTATTAGAAAAAGTTTCTGTGATGGAGAAATCCCCCGAAAGAAGTTTCCAGGAGGAATTCCAGAAAGATTCCCTGCAGAAATGAAGAAGGAACTTCTTATTGAATCACTGAAGGAACTTCTGGATAAATCTTAGATGGAATTCGTGTAGTATTTACAGAAGCTGTTCCTGGGTAATCTTGGAAAAAAATGGAACCCCAGAAGGAATTCCGGGAGAAATCAGTGAACGAACTAATGAAGGAATTTTAAGAAGAGCTCCTAGAGGAAAAACAGAAAAAGGAATCTTCATAATAAGGAATCCCAAAAGAAACTTCTTGGAGAAGGAACTCCAAGAGAAATCCCAACAAAAAATTTAATCTTTGAAATAATCCTGAGGAATCCCAGAAGAAACTCCGTAAATTACCCTGGAATGAATTTTAAAACCTCATAATGGGGAATTTCTGAGGAAAGCCCGAGCAGGGGACTCCTGAAATAGTTTCAAAAGGAATACAATTCCTCTAGGAAGAAATTCCCGGATGAATGCTAGGAAGTATTCCTGGACTAATCATTAAAGAATTCCTGGAGAAATCCAGGAAGAACCTCCTGGAAAAAATTTGGATCAAATTCCTGGGGATACTCCGGAAGGAATTTCTGAAGGAATCTCGGAAGATAATCCTGGAGAAAATAGGAATTCCCCAAGAAAGAAATCCTTCTGGGATTTCTCAGGGAAATTTTTTATAATTTCCAATTTGTGAATTCCTCCCAGAGTACCTTTTCAGATTACTCCAAGAGTTCTTTCTGAGATTTCTTCAGTTCCTTCTGAAATTCTTCGAGCAGTTATTTCGTAGAATTTTCAAAAAGCTTCTGAGATATTTTTCGGATTCTGCTATTAGAGAGCTCTTTCTGTGGTCCCTCCAGATCAGAGTTTCTCATTGCTCATGTGCTCTCATGTGTACATAAATGTGACAGCGAGCCTCCTATCAAATTGTCTCCCAGCTCTTCAAAATCGCAGTGTGCTACGCTGCTAGGAGGTTCACGAAAATCTGGTGAGAGCGAGCTAGGCGCATAGCTTCCGGGGAGCTCGTCTCATGCGCTGCGTGAGCTGTTGGTATCTAAGGTGAAAAACATCTTCTTGGTAACGAAGAACCTCAACATCTTTTTTTCCGTACACAACTCAAGTGTCTGGTTCTAGGTCTGGTTGGTCTATGCGATACGACGAGGGACTCTCAATGCAAAGGTTAAGGTTCCGATTCTCGTTCGTTTAGGAAGTTTTTGTCTTGAAATTTTCTAATTGAATCAATGGTCCACTGCACGAATTTATGCTGGCCTGCTTACTCTCACAGAAAATTTGACGTTTGAGCGGTGCCGACACCTCTCAAACGTCAAATTTCGTGTGAGAGTAAGCAGGCCAGTATAAATTCGTGCATTAATCCATGTATAGGGCACTGCACTGTTTTGATTTTGTATGGGATTTTGACGTTTCGTGGCCTTGTTGTTTACAAAATTTCTGTAAGAGTGAAAGAGAAGGAGATAATTTCATGCACTGCCCTATAAGACGAACGAACCCATGGCCATCTGCTTATGAAACAAACGTGTGATCACTTGGTTTCTGAAAAATTTGTATAATCTGTATCATTTTCAAAAATCTGTAATATTTTTATACAGAATTCTGTATGAAGAACTGCGAGAAAATTTGCATGATTACAGAAAAATCTGTATATGTGGCATCACTGATTGCTTTTCTGTCAAGTATTGATAAACTTTCACACAAAACAGGCGCGAAATAGACTGCACCTCATTTCTGCGAGCCTGATCGATTTGAACAAAGTGGGCGAAGTATCGGAACATAAGTTGACAAAGGTGTCTATGCTGCAGGCCCTTAAGGATAAAACGGGATATTGTTAATTCCTAAGAAGAAGGCACAAAGAATGTGTCTGAAACGTCGGATGAAAGCATACTTTACCTTACCGGTCAGGCTAAGGCCGGGGTGGCCTCTGCTGTACATAGTAGCCGCCTCCATTCCACTCGGTCCATGGCTGTTTGTCTCCAGTTCCGCACTCTGCGTAGGGTCCGCAGATCGTCCTCCACTTGGTCGACCCACCTAGCTCGCTGCGCTCCACGTCTTCTTGTACCGGTCGGATAACTCTCGAGAACCATTTTAGTCGGGTTGCTATCCGACATCCTGATGACGTGACCCGCCCACCGTAGCCTCCCGATTTTCGCGGTATGGACGATGGTTGGTTCTCTTAGCAGCTGATGCAGCTCGTGGTTCATTCGCCTTCTCCAAGTCCCGTCTTCCATCTGCACTCCAGCGTAGATGGAACGCAACACCTTCCGTTCGAAAACTCCAAGGGCGCGTTGGTCCTCTGTACGTAGGGTCCATGTTTCGTGCCCATAGAGGACGACCGGTCTAATCAACGTTTTGTAGATAGTTAACTTCGTGTTACGGCGAACTTTATTCGATCGTAGAGTTCTGCGGAGTCCAAAGTAGGCACAATTTCCTGCCACAATGCGCCTCTGAATTTCTCTGCTGGTGTCGTTGTCGTCGGTCACCAGTGAGCCCAAGTACACGAATTCTTCAACCGCCTCGATTTCATCACCGTCGATATGAATTCGGGGTGGCGGGCGCGGTGATTCCTCCCTAGAGCCCTTTGCCATCATGTACTTTGTCTTCGCCATATTAATGACTAATCCGATTCGCCTGGCTTCACTCTTTAGTCGGATGTACGTTTCCGCCATCGTCTCAAATTTACGAGCAATAATATCAATATCATCGGCGAAACCAAGCAGCTGAACGGACTTCGTGAAAATCGTCCCACTCGTGTTTATCCCCGCTCTTCTTATTACACCCTCCAAAGCAATGTTGAACAGCAAGCACGAAAGACCATCACCTTGCCGTAACCCTCTGCGAGATTCGAAGGGACTCGAGAGTGTCCCTGATACTCGAACTACGCACATCACTCGATCCATCGTCGCCTTGATCAACCGTATCCGTTTATCCGGGAATCCGTATTCGTGCATAATCTGCCATAGCTGTTCTCGATCGATTGTATCATACGCCGATTTGAAATCGATGAACAAGTGATGTGTGGGCACGTTGTATTCGCGGCATTTCTGCAACACCTGGCGGATGGCGAACATCTGGTCCGTTGTAGCGCGTTCACCCATAAATCCAGCCTGATATTGCCCCACGAACTCTCTTGCAATCGGTGATAGACGGCGGCATAAAATTTGAGAGAGTATCTTGTAGGCAGCGCTCAGTAGTGTGATCGCGCGGTAGTTCCCGCAATCCAACTTGTCGCCCTTTTTGTAGATGGGACACACGATACCTTCCATCCATTCCTCTGGTAATACTTCCTCCTCCCAAATATTGGTAATGACCCAGTGTAGTGCTCTCACCAGTGCTTCTCCATCGTATTTTAGAAGCTCGCTTGGTAGTTGATCTGCTCCAGCGGATTTGTTGTTTTTCAACCGGCCAACCTCCTCCTCAATCTCTTGAAGGTCAGGGGCCGGAAGTCTTTCGTCCTGTGCACACACTCCTAGATCTGTTACCACGCCACCTTCGGTACTTGCAACGTCACCATTGAGGTGCTCATCGTAATGCTGCCGCCACCTCTCGACCACCTCACGCTCGCTCGTGAGAATATTCCCGTGATTATCTCGGCACATGTCGGCTTGTGGCACAAAACCTCTGCGCGAGCGGTTCAGCTTCTCGTAGAACTTTCGTGTGTCCTTAGCGCGGTACAGCTCTTCCATCGCTTCGCGAGCTCGTTCTTCCTGCTGGCGCTTCTTCATCCGGAAGACTGAGTTCTGCCTGTTCCGCGCCTGTTTGTAACGTGCCTCATTCGCTCTCGTACGGTGTTGCAGCATTCTCGCCCATGCTGCATTCTTCTCGTTTTTCAACTGTTCACATTCGCCGTCGTACCAGTCGTTTCTGTGATTCGGAGTCGCGAAGCCTAGTGCTGTAGCCGAGGTACTACCTATGGCGGATCGGATGTCCCTCCAGCCATCTTCAAGTGTAGCTGCGCCAAGCTGGTCTTCCGTTGGTAGGGCCACTGCTAACGGATGAAAGCATAAGAATCCGTTTATAATTGCAACAGACTGGAAGCCATTATGCCGAATCAACATATCACAGTCTTATCTCTAGGAAATGTTACAGCTTTATCCAAAACTTGACCGTGCGGCAAATCTTCCAAAAACTAATGTCAGGTCCCGCACCACCTATTCATCGACTTCAAGGCGGCGTACGATGGTATCCACCACACGGACGATCTGTCTAGCTTGCCAGAATCTCGCCGAGAACTGCGACAACGTGATTTTCATGCTTGCTGTACAATATCGCCCTAGAAGGGGTCATGCAACGGGCCGGGTCCAACAGCTGGAAACGATTCTCACAAAATCCATTTGGATCGGCTGCAGAACTGTACAGTGTACACCCACCTGATTCAGGTTCAGAATGTGAAGCAGTAAAAATCGGACTGATGGCGTACATGCCAAAAACAAAGGCGGAGCCGCGAACGACAGGCTAAGCCTCGGCAACCGTTTTACGATAGACGGGGACACTTTCGAGGTGTGGAAAACTTCGACTATCTCGGATCCTTATTGACGGCAGAAAACAACGTTAGCCGTGAAATACGAAGGCGCATCACAAGGACCATCATCAGTGGGCATACTACCCAAGTAGCCACGGTGCTGAAGCCTTATTGCATGCAGAATGCAGATATACGGTGCATTTAGAGCAATCATTACTTTGCATGAGCACTTAAGGTTGATTTAAAGTGGAAATGGCAATTATGCGACTGATTAAAGATTATACCAGTATAAACGTAGTTTGATTCTATAATTGTCCAATTCCACTTTAAATCAATCTTAAGTTTGCATGTAAAGTAATGATTGCTCTAAATACACCCTATATCAGCATGCAATAAGGCTTCAACACCGTGGTTACTTGGGTATGGTCTCCACAAGAACCTGCGGTCGAAAAAAATTCCCTCTCGCACCAAATTTACCATGCTCAAAACGCTGATAAGATCGGTGGTTCTCTACGGGCACGAGACCTGGACTATGCTCGAGGAGGACATGCAAGCACTCGAAGTGTTCGAGCGTCGGATGCTTAGGATCATCTTTGGCAAGAACGGTGTATGGCTGCGAAGAATAAACCACTGTACTCTACGGTGAACTTAACGTACAAAAGGTCGCAAACACTGGAAGGATACTATGGGCAGGGCATGTTGTGGGAATACCAGACAATGACCCTGCAAAGCTGTTGTTCGTAAGTGATCCGGATGCTACAAGAAGATCTGCAGGGTAGCGTGCAAGATGGAAGAACCAGGTACTGAACAATCTGGCAAATCTGGGTGCTGCTACGCATAAACTTCAATTTGAATAAGGGTCGTGAGTTCAAATCTCACCTGAGCTGTGGATTTTTTCCCAATTTAAACAATAATTCACCCATCTGTACATATGTACGTTGAGTTATTTGAAATTCATAATTGACCACGCGGATTGATATTACCGAAAATTTGCACTTTGAGTGAGTCGTTGAATTTTTGCTGATATCTCAGTTAAATTGTGATTGCCGAGCACTCAGCTGTGCGAATCTCGGCAAAAGAATAAAAATTAGCCGAGCTCAACTGAGTGTGTAGGTTAGGTAGATCTACTACATAGTTTATTTTCAATTATCACAAAATGCGCGAGTCATGAATCACGTGCTGACAGCAAATGCAAGTATGTAACAAATGACGACAATGTTTAGTCAATCTTGAAGGATTATTCTTTTTCAGTGCATCGCCACGTTGTATCATACGCTCGCTGCTTGATTTGTGCTGATTTATAAACGCTTTCAATTACCACAATCTCACTCCAGGCATGCCTGCACAATCTCACAATCACCGTTGGGGTCGTTGAGGTTGGGGTTATGGTGGATTGAACTCTATCAAACGAACGGCGCACGCTTATTTGACCCAGACGGAGGAAATTCGCCGATAGTGGATTTATAGCGTGCTGGATTGCACCAAATTAAATAATTGTTGGCACGAACCGTCTGCGGTCGAATATCCTTTTGATCCCCGCCAACGATCGAAAGAGCACGATAATTTTACGGTCGGTTGTTTAGATGAACGGTTTCGTGATGGGAGCGAATTATGAATGAATCTGTTTTTATTGCCGCTTTAGTAGAATGCACTGACCTTTGATATTGCTTTACTGATATAGACAGACGAAACGGAAGGTACCGACATTTAAATATGCAACGCCTTATCGCAGAAGAAGAACTATTTCTTAACTAACAACATTTTCTTTATTTTCAGGCTATTACTTGATATCCCGTTTCAGGTAAGTAGAACGAAGTTTCATGATCAATATTGAAGAGTAGTAAAAAAATAATCACGTGCCCTTGACACCGATCCTGGTGCTACCGGCTGTTATGGAAGATCGCTGGATCATTGCCATTTTGTTGCGAGATTTAATTTGAGTCGTTTGCTTTTTCTTATTTGTTGGGATATCTTCACGGTTCGGTGACAAAACGTCGAAAGGCAAAACGTCGAATGCCAAAACTGGAAAATGGGTTTCCTTTAAAAGAATAAAGAACTCACTATTTGTTTAGATTACTCTTTTTCGACGTTCTGACATTCAACGTTTTATCCCTAAGACCAAATACAGACTATTACTATCAATTTAATATTACTAAAACACCCATCTTTACATATGCACTAGAGCAATTATCCCAAGTGATAGACCAGGAATCACCATAACTTTAATCAACGCAGACCCTTGTCTTCGTCCTACTAATCGACTTTTTGTCGCCTGTAGCCCTGAATGGCTTTTGACTGGCGTTGTATAGAAACCTCCAACCACTTTCCACAGTCTTTCGCAAACCGTTGACATTTTTCAATTACCTCACTATCATCCGTAGTAGTAGTAGGCATCCGTATGGCAGACACCCTTCCATTATCAAACGAACCTGTCTATATGTATGTCGCATGAGGCAACCCAGCATAGATATGCAGATGACAGCGAAGCCAGAAGGGATATCGTCGCCGTCATCGTCGAGACCGGGTGCCGTTTCGGGACTGATGATGAAAAATGATGCACCCCCGATGGCTAAGTGCAGTTTTCATCGCGCAATACTGGCATAAATTTATTTTGCAAATCCGTCCTACGAAATATTAGCTGATAGTTCATTAAAAGTTCAGTAATATTAAGTTCAATTAAGGGGCATCAGGTATGTATCAGAATGCCGGCTCCAGAGGCACGTTACCCTAATTTGGGACATTTGTGCCATCGCCATACATATGAGCCTATTTTATCATTTATCTGAGGAAGAATGGGACAAGGGATAAGAATAAGTAAAGGAAAAAGTGATGAAATAGGAAGGGGTATCCTAGAAGAGGGAATGATCGCATAAGCGTAAGGAGAGCTCATAGCCCATACCACAACGGGTTTAATCAGTGCCCTGAAAAGGACACTGTAAAACGCATAAGCGTAAAGAGAGCCTATAGCTCATTGGAGGTAGCTTATGACGTCATGCGGCTTTCAATTTGACATTAAAAGGCACGTCATCGAAAGCATCCTCTATATTCAAGCAAAAACTACGTTTGAGCGAGTACTTTCTTGAAAACGTATACAACTTTGTGTTAAAGAGTCACTGTGGACATCCCAAATTGGGAGGCATGTGAGTTCACATGGATAGGCATGTCAACCAGACGAACATCACAGATGTGATAATCAACAATGCGTTTCAATCATTTTAGAAAGAACGAGGTAACCAGGAACTCATTCCTTCTTTATACAACGCACGCACCCTTTCGGGGTAAAACTATGGAGTAATTTCACGTCATAAAAATACACAATAGAAAACTACAAGAGTTAAAAACATGTTTGGAATACTCAAATCCCTTTGGAGAAAAATAGGACAAACCCCCATTTGCTCCTGAAGATTCGAAGTAAGCAGAGCTTTTTAGGGCCCACTAAGTCGATGATATAGCTATAATTCTCGGGCGGAAGCTACAGATTCGTAACTATACAAAATAATGGTTTATCCGAAGATATTTTGAAATTGAACAGATTGGAGTTCCATTCAGGAATACCTCTTGCGATCCGCACAGACCGCAGAGGACTAGCTTCTTTCAAAGCAATAGTTGTGGTAGTTTCAACTTTTCAGGCTTTCATAAAAATAAAGCATTCATTTATACCTTTGCCGAGAGACGAACCAGCCAAGGGCTGAAAGCCTCTTAAATAAAGACAAATCAATCAATACCTTTGCCGGTCAGACTAAGCCCTGAGTGTTCTCTGCTGCGCGTAGGAGTTGTCTCCTTCCGATTCGGTCATGACTGTGCTGCGTCTCCAGTGACGCACTCTGCGTAGAGGCCGCAGATCGTCCTCCACTTGATAGATGTATCTTTTTCGCTGCGTACCACATTATCTTGTACCATTCATACATTATCCTCGTGCAGTGATCCAAAATGTACTATCAAAAACTGTAGTTTGCATGATAATCGTGGGTGTATGGTCTTGACTATCATGCAACAAAAACATTCATGTATGACCAGATGAAATATTCATGGGTGACTGTGACATTTTTTTAATCACGGCAAAAAATGTAGTGGATTTTCAAATTGAGTGGACTAATGAAATACCAGTGGTTCCGAAAACTGCGAACGGGACATGCGTATAACTTAGGAACCGAAAGTGTGAAAATTTTTCGGATTGTGCGTTCCGAGGGTCATAACCACCAATGGAACAGTGGAACAAAAGTCAGTAGCTCCCAACTGATAGTTACGGCCCACGTCTAACAAATCAAAAAGTCTCATGCCATACGGATATTTTCAGACCTGGCTAACTGAGTTGATGTTGAAACCCGATATCCTAGGTCATTTTGGAATTAAATATGGCGCTTGGGGTTTCTGGGACAATATAGGGACACTACTGAGGGTTTCCGCCATCCTCAAAAACGCCTTTGTAACGACTTTGAAATCAAATCCGCTGAAAATGCTCTGAAGCTTCTTGGAATGCCTCCAAAATCCTCCTAAAACCCTCCGAAACCCCAGGAAACGCAATGTAACGCCTCCTTAACGTTTCTGAAATCCGCCGAAAGTGCTCTGAAGCTCTTTGGAATGCCTCCAAAATTCCCCTAATACCCCCAGAAACCCCATGTAACGCACCTCAGACCCTCCGAAACCCCAGAAAACGCCATGTAACGCCTCTGTAACGTTTCTGAAATCTGCCAAAAATGCTCTGAAGCTTCTTGGAATGCCTCCAAAATCCCCCTAGTACCCCCAGAAACCCTATGTAACGCACCTCAGACCCTCCGAAACCCCAGAAAACGCCATGTAACGCCTCTGTAACGTTTCTGAAATCCGCCGAAAATGCTCTGAAGCTCTTTGGAATGCCTCCAAAATCCCCCTAATACCCCCAGAAACCCCATGTAACGCACCTCAGACCCTCCGAAACCCCAGAAAACGCCATGTAACGCCTTCGTAACGTTTCTGAAATCTGCCAAAAATGCTCTGAAGCTTCTTGGAATGCCTCCAAAATCCCCCTAGTACCCCCAGAAACCTCATGTAACGCATCTCAGACCCTCCGAAACCCCAGAAAACGCCATGTAACGCCTCTGTAACGTTTCTGAAATCCGCTGAGAATGCTCTGAAGCTTCTTGGCATGCCTCTGAAATCCCCCTTAAACCCCCTCAGACCCCAAGTAACGCCCTTGACACCCTCTAGCACGAGTTATCCGCATTTTTCTTTCGCAATTTTCGGAACCACTGGAACTCCAACTCTACATTTCAAAACTGTCATTTCGTACTCCCATCATCTTGATTTGTGTTACAATCATGGTGCCAAATGCTACATTCATGGTAGACGACATTGATGCATCGACGGCAGCATGAATGTAGTGTGTGACGGTAGTATGCAACATTAGTCATGACGGTAAAGGCGTCCCGCTATCTGCACTCCGCCATAGATGGTACACGGTATCCGTTCGGAAACTCCAAGGGCACGTTGGCCCACTGCACGCAATGTCCATGCTTCGTGCCCATAGAGGACTACCGGTCTAACCATCGTTTTATAGATGGTTAGTTTCGTGCGACGGCAAACTTTGTTCAATCGTAGAGTTCTGCGGAGTGCCAAGTAAGCTCGATTTCCTGCTATACAATTCATCTCTGAACTTCTTTTCGAAGAGCCCTTTGCCATCATGTGCTTTGTCTTCCGCACATTAATGACTAATCCGGTTCTCCTGGTTTCAACCTCTGGTTGGATGTATGTATGTTTCCGCCATTGTCTTAAACATGCGAGCTACAACAATATCTTCGAAAAAATCTAGCAACTGAACGAACTTCGTGAAATTCGTACAACTCGTGATTATCTCTGCTATCCTTATTTTAACCTTCAAAGCCATGTTAAACGAACAGGACAAATACCATCACCTTACTGCAACCCTCTGTGAGATATTTAATAAGGGACTCGACGAGAGTGTCCCTGATACTCGAACTACGCGTCAGTTTATCCGGGAATCCAAATTCGTGCATAATCTGCCATAGTTGATCTCGATCGATTGTATTATACGCCAATTGAAAATCGACGAACAGATGATATGTGAGTAAGTTCGTACATCTAGACCGCAGTAGCGCGTTCATCCATGAATGCAGCCTGATATTGCTCCACGAAATCTCTTGCAATCGGTGATAGACGGCGGCATAAAATATGAGAGAGTATCTTGTAGGAAGTGTACAATAATGTGATCGTGCGGTAGGTCCCGTAATCCAACTTGTTACCCTTTTTGTAGCTGGAACCCAAGATACTTTCCATCCACACCTCCGGTTATACCTTTACTTCCCAAATCTTGGTAATAATCCAATGCATTATAGTGCTCTCAATCGTATAGTGTATCTCCACCTTATTTTTGGAGTTCGCTTGGTAGTTGATCTGCTCTAGTGGCTTTGTTGTTTTCAACCGGCCGACCTCCTCCTCCTCCTTCTTTTGGAAGTCAAAGGCTCGAAGTTTTTTTGTTCTCCTAAATTAGTTACCAAGCCACCTTCGGTGATTGCAACGTCGCCATTGAGGTGCTCATCGTAATGCTGCCACCACCTCTCGACAACCTCACACTCGCTCGTGAGAAGATTCCCGAGATTGTCTCGGCACATATCGGCTTGTGGTACAAAGCCTTTGCACGAGCGGTTCAGCTTCTCGTAGAACATCTGTGAGTCCTTAGTGCGGTACAGCTTTTCCGTTCAATCTCGTTCTTCCTGCTGGCGCTTCTTTCTCCGGAAGACTGTGTTCTGCCTGTTCCGCGCCTGTCTATAACGTGCTTCATTCGCCCTCGTACGGTGATGCAACATTCTCGTCCACGCTGCATTCTTCTCGTTTTTCAATTGTTCACATTCGTCTTCGTACCAGTCGTTTCTGTGATTCGGAGTCGCAAAGCCTAGTGCTGCAGCCGAGTTACTACCTATGGCGGATCGGATGCCCCTCCAACCATCTTCAAGTATAGTTGCGCCAAGCTGCTCTTTCGTTGGTAGGGCCACTGCTAACTGCTGCGCGTAGTCTTGAGTCATTTCTACGTTACGCAGCTGCTCGATGTTGAGCCGCGGCGTTCGACTTCGACGTGGGGTAACTGTCGAAAGTTTTGAACGCATGCATACAGCGATTGGGTAGTAATCCGAATCTATATTCCAGAGACGAATGCCCCAGAGGTAAAGTCTCTCTAAACAAAAAAAAAAATCTATATTCGCACTGCGGTATGTGCGGACATTGGTTATATCCGAGAAGAATTTATTCAGCATGCTCTTGCTGAATAGCCGTGCGCTTATCACAATAACAATAAGGGTCGATTTCTTCACCTCGGCTTAACCAGTAAGCCAGGCTTACCCATATAGTTAAACCTGGTTTAACGCTTAAGCCAGAGTGAAGAATTTAGCCCTAAGCCCTTTGGAATGGGAGGTAGAAACTTTTAAAATCCAGAGCTGGGAGAAATTGTCGGAAAAATTACTAATAAAATCAATGGTTAATTGAATAATCTTGAAAATTTGGATCTTGCAATCTTGAAAAGATGGTTGTGGTTTAAAAACACTCTATAACTCACAAAATATTCCAGCAAAATCAACATTTCAACAATCTTTGTGCAATCCACGAAAGGATCCTGACTCGAGCGGAAGACACTTATTAAATTTTAACGCTCCTGATATCCTTCGCTATGATTGTCAGCTACTGTCTCGTCCTTTTCACTTTTTGCGCTTCCCGTCTTGCCAAATACTACGAATCAGATGTCATCACGTGCATAAGGGATAGACCGAACGTACGACCGACCGACCGACCACCGGCTGTTCGGGCTCGTTTGGAAGTTGACCATCAATGTTAACTTCTTTTCCCGATCAGCCTAGATAGCTGTGTAGTGTCGGTAGCGGTTGTCTCAATTGGCTAAGAATAACACTACGGACCGCCTGATCCAGTGGTAAGAGTCCACTAAACAGGTGACCCCTAATTCATGGTGTTATGCGGCTTTATGCTTACCGTGCCAAAGAATGAATGGTTAGGGGGGCCTAATAAAAACCTAACCACAAACGGAGCCTGTGGAGAATTAGGGCGTCCTCCACAGTATTACGCCCTTACTGCGCTAACCGGAGCAATGGTGCAGTGGACCTTGCGTTTCTCCGAGATAATCAGTTGCGCTTCTTAAGTCTCAAATTTGAGGCTAAATAAGGGCGGGGTTATTCAAATGTTGATAATTAGCTTACGTTACTGCCTATATGGTTTCGCTAAATGCGTTTTCGCCATTGGCGTTTTTCAATTGACACCAATTTGGTTCGTCGTTGATGTTTCCTTTTTGTGCTGTGATTGTGAAGAGTGTAATCCTGTCTAGTTTGGGTAGTGGCTACGGCAAGGAAACCTCAGATCAATTTTCAGCGTAAAAAGCGTATGTAGCCCAAGTGGATCTACTTCAAAAAGTTCATTTTTGTAGGCTAACTTCTGTACATATAGGTTACCTTGTGAACCCAGCTTTGCTTTTTTCATTATAGATGAACTGTCGTGCCTCGAGCATGCTATATTTTAGAATAACGTTAACAGTATGCTTCAACCTTTCCTTGTGGATGCCTTCAAGCAAGCTCTTGTTTTCAGCATCTTTTCGCTGATATTTGGCATCTGAAGTAGCTCAAACATTGATTTGAGATGCTTCAGTTTGATGGAATACTTAGGTAGTACAGTTTGTTCATGGTTAACTTAACATAGAATTGCACCTAACCCAACTCTGCATGAGCAGAATTTGTCATGAGTTGACTGATTGGCCTGTGTCAGATGAGGACCCTCTATTTGACCTTTTTGCACTTTGGAGTGTTCCTTCGCAAACTTTGCGTATTCAGGCGTCCATGCTCAACAAGCTAGGGTACCTGTAATAATTGGTTGCGATCGCATTTTATGGATAACTCGCTTCCATTGCTACTCCAAAAGAGTTTCATTATGGTCTTGTTATTACAACGCCCTTCATTGTGGTATACCATAGCTACTGCTTTGAAAGAAGCTTGTCCTCTGCGGTCTGTGCGGACCGCAAGAGGTATTCCTAAATGGAACTCGGACCTGTTCAAGTTCTTAATATCTTCGGATAAACCAGTCTTTTGTATAGCTACGAATCTTTAGCTTCTACCCCGAGGATTGTAGCTATAGAATCGATTTAGTGGGCACTAAAAAGCTCTGCTTACTTCAAATCTCCTGGAGCAAATGGGGCTTTGTCCTATTTTTCTCCAGAGGGATTTGAGTTTTTCAAACATGTTTTGAACTCTTATAGTTTTCTATTGGGTATTTTCATGGCGTGAAATTACTCTGTAGTTTTATCCCGAAAGGGTGCGTGCGTTGTAAAAAGAAGGAATAAGTTCCAGATTTATCTGGTTACGTCGTTCTTTCTGAAATGCTCGAAACGCATTGTCGATTATCACATCTGTGATGTTCGTCTGGCTAACAAGCCTGTTCATGTGAACTCACATGTCTCCCAATTTGGGATGTCCACAGTGACTCTTTTACACAAAGTTGTATACGTTTTCAAGAAAGTGCTCGCTAAAACGTAGTTTTTGCTTGGGTGATTTCTTGAATATTGAGGATGCTTTTGATGACGTGCCTTTCTATGTCATATTGAAAGTCGCATGACGTCGCAAACTGCCTCCAATGAGCTATAGGCTCTTTTTACGCTTATGCGTTTTACAGTGTCCTTTTCAGGGCACTGATTAACCCCGTTGTGGTATGAGCTATGAGCTCTCGTTGCGCTTATGCGTTCATTCCCTCCTCTAGGGCACCCCTTCCTATTTCATCACCTTTCCCTTTCCCTATTCCCATCCCTTGTCCCATTCTCCCTCAGGTAAATGATGAAATAGGCTCATATGTATGGCGATGGCACAAATGTCCCAAATGGAGGATAACGTGCCTCTGGAGCCGGCCTTCTGATACCTGATACCTGTGGTTTAAAAACACTCTATAACTCACAAAATATTCCAGCAAAATCAACATTTCAACCATCTTTGTGCAATCCACGAAAGGATCCTGACTCGAGCGGAAGACACTTATTAAATTTTAACGCTCCTGATATCCTTCGCTATGATTGTCAGCTACTGTCTCGTCCTTTTCACTTTTTGCGCTTCCCGTCTCGCCAAATACTACGAATCAGATGTCATCACGTGCATAAGGGATAGACCGAACGTACGACCGACCGACCGACCACCACACTGACTGACGACATTGTCACGGTTTTCCTCTTTTTACAACGGAAAGACAACCCAATGCTGAAGGATCTGTTGGTTTTTTTTCACGCTTTTTTTTTGCAAAGCTACGAACCGGAGGGGAAAATTTGAAAGTAAGTTAATATTTTATTATTACTTTAATGCCATCAGACTACTTTGGACGGGATGGAGAACAGGACAGAAACAGAACCACAACGAAAGATAGGAAGACGGCATAAGCCTGCAGCAATAACAATCATGAGATAAACATCACTATGGAGTGATTCTACGGCGTGCTTGGAGTGGAGAACATTTCGGGAACCGCTGCTGGCAGGAATGGGATGGAATGGGTGCACGGTGTCTAGAGAAACACGAACTTTTGCTTTTTGTGGCCTTGGTGTGAAGTTGTCATATGGTGTCCACGTCGAGATACGTGTAATGTGTCCTCCTGGAACGTCTATATTAGTTTTTTTTTTTTAAGTTGACAGTAAAAGCTGAATCAGAAGCTCAAGCAACTCACAGAGCAGCCGAAATTCAGGGTATGTGTCTAGTTCATTTCTTGTCTTGGAAAACTTACTATATCGGGCGTCACTTTAGAAGCTACTGCATAACAGAAACCGTAACACGAAAGCAAATGTTTTGTTGAATTCCAAATCACATTCATATTTCAGTTTGTATGTGCCTACTAGTCACTAGCATTTTTACAAAATTTGCCAAAAATCTGTAAACTATGACTTACACTTACATACTTGATGATTGATGATTTATTTGTTCCACATCATTAAGACAAGACATAATCAACAATAGTACGCCACAATACTCGGTTTGTGGCTGCCGCTCTCCATCCTCGGTCGCGCCCAATGCTCGCCAAGTCACGCTCCACCTGGTCCGCCCATCGTGCTCTCTGCGCTCCACGCCTTCTTGTGCCAACCGGATCCGTTGCAAACACCAGCTTTGCAGGGTTGTTGTCCGGCATTCTTGCAACATGCCCTGCCCACCGTATCCTTCCGGCTTTGGCCACCTTCTGGATGCTGGGTTCGCCGTAAAGTGCAGCGAGCTCGTGGTTCATCCTTCTCCGCCACACACCGTCCTCCTGCACACCGCCGAAGATCGTTCTTAGCACGCGTCGCTCGAAAACTCCAAGTGCTTGCAGGTCCTCCTCGAGCAAGGTCCATGTCTTGTGCCCGTAGAGGATTACCGGTCTTATTAACGTTTTGTACATGGTGCATTTGGTGCGTGGGTGAATCTTTTCCGACCGCAGTTTCTTCTGGAGCCCGTAGTAGGCCCGACTTCCGCTGATGATGCGCCTCCGAATTTCACGGCTCACGTTGTTGTCAGCCGTCAGTAAGGATCCGAGGTAGACGAATTCCTCCACCACCTCGAAAGTATCCCCGTCTATCGTAACATTACTACCCAGACGGATCCGGTCGTGTTCGGTTCCGCCTACCAGCATGTACTTTGTTTTTGAGGTATTCACCACCAGTCCGACCTTTGCTGCTTCGCGTTTCAGGCGGGTGTACAGTTCTGCCACCGTTCCAAATGTTCTAGCGATAATGTCCATGTCGTCCGCAAAGCACACAAATTGACCGGATTTTGTGAAAATCGTTCCCCGGCTGTTGAGCCCGGCTCGTCGCATCACACCTTCCAGCGCGATGTTGAAGAGTAGACATGAGAGTCCGTCACCTTGTCGCAGTCCCCGGCGAGATACGAATGAACTGGATAGTTCACCCGAAACCCTTACGCAGTTTTGCACACCGTCCATCGTTGCTTTAATCAGTCTAGTCAGCTTCCCAGGAAAGCCGTTTTCGTCCATGATTCTCCATAGCTCTGCGCGGTCGATACTATCGTATGCCGCTTTGAAGTCGATGAACAGGTGGTGCGTTGGGACCTGGTATTCACGGCATTTCTGGAGGATTTGCCGGACGGTAAAGATCTGGTCCGTTGTCGACCGGCCGTCGATGAAGCCGGCTTGATAACTTCCCACGAACTCATTTGTTTTAGGTGACAGACGACGGAAGATGATCTGGGATAGCACTTTGTAGGCAGCATTCAAAATAGTGATCGCCCTGAAGTTCTCACATTCCAAATGGTCGCCTTTCTTGTGAATGGGGCAGATTACCCCTTCCTTCCACTCCTCCGGTAGCTGTTCGGTTTCCCAGATCCTGACTATCAGCCGATGCAGACAGGTGGCCAACTTTTCTGGGCCCATCTTGATGAGTTCAGCTGCGATACCATCCTTACCAGCTGCTTTGTTGGTTTTGAGCTGGTGAATGGCATCCTTAACTTCCCTCAGCGTGGGAGTTGGTTCATTTCCGTCCTCCGCTGCACTGGCGTCGTCGTTCCTTCCGTTGCCGTGGGCTCCCGTGCCTACGTTCTCCACGCCGTTCAGGTGCTGATCGAAGTACTGCTTCGATCACCTCACGTCCGTCCGTCAAGAGGCCTCCGTCTTTATCCCTGCATATTTCGGCTCGCGGCACGAAGCCGTTGCGGGATGCGTTGAGCTTCTGATAGAACTTCCGTGTTTCTTGGGAACGGCACAGCAGTTCCATTTCTTCACACTCCGCTTCTTCCAGGCGGCGCTTTTTCTCCCGAAAGAGGCGGGTCTGCTGTTTCCGCTTCTGCTTATAACGTTCCACGTTCTGTCGAGTCCCTTGCTGCAGCATTACCGCCCTCGCTGCATTCTTCTCCTCCAAAACCGTTCTGCACTCTTCGTCGAACCATTCGTTCCGTCGATTCCGTTCCACGTACCCGATGGTGCTCTCGGCTGCGTCGTTGATGGCTGCTTTCACTGTACTCCAGCAGTCCTCTAGAGGGGCCTCATCGAGCTCGCCCTCGTCTGGCAACGCGGCCTCGAGATTCTGCGCGTATGCTGAGGCGACATCCGGTTGCTTCAGTCGCTCTAGGTTGTACCGTGGCGGTCGCCGGTACCGTACATTGTTGATGACGGAGAGTTTTGGGCGCAGTTTGACCATCACCAGATAGTGGTCGGAGTCGATGTTGGCGCCACGATAGGTCCTGACGTCGATAATGTCGGAGAAGTGCCGTCCGTCAATCAGAACGTGGTCGATTTGAGATTCCGTCTGCTGTGGTGATCTCCAGGTGTAACGATAAGGGAGGCTGTGTTGGAAAAAGGTGCTACGTATGGCCATATTTTTGGAGGCGGCGAAATCAATGAGTCGTAGGCCGTTTTCGTTCGTTTGCTGGTGGGCGCTAAACTTACCAATCGTCGGTCTGAATTCCTCCTCCTGGCCTACCTGAGCGTTCAAATCTCCTATGATGATCTTGACGTCGTGGCTTGGGCAGCGGTCGAACTCGCGTTCGAGCTGCGCGTAAAATGCGTCCTTGTCATCATCAGTACTTCCGGAGTGTGGGCTGTGCACGTTTATTATGCTGAAGTTGAAGAATCGGCCCTTGATCCTCAACCTGCACATTCTTTCGTCGATCGGCCACCAACCGATCACGCGCCTCTGCATATCACCCATCACGATGAAAGCTGTTCCCAGCTCGCGTGTGTTGCCGCAGCTCTGGTAGATGGTATGATTACCTCTAAACGTTCGCACCATGGATCCTGTCCAACACACCTCCTGCAGCGCTACGATGCCGAACCCGCGGTCCTTCAGTAGATCGGCGAGTATGCGGGTGCTCCCAATGAAGTTGAGAGATCGGCAGTTCCACGTACCGAGTTTCCAATCACAAGTCCTTTTTGTTCGCTGGGGTCGTTGCCGTTGGTCTCGGTTCGTATTATTCTGTTGCTGATTTTCCGTTACAATGGGTTTTTACGGCTGGCTCGTAGGGCCTGACACCAACCCCCTACTTTCCGGAGGACCATAGTGCACAGTTGAGCTTAGAGTCCTTCCCTGGCACTCGGACGTAGATCAGCCGCCCCTAACATGGGGATCAGACGCTGTTGTGAGCCGCTCCTCCTGGAGAACAGACGCTCAGGTTTGTCGAAGCAAACCCCCCCTTCCCTGTCAGCCTACGACCAAAGGTCCCACCGGGGTTGGTTACCCGATCTTCCCTAAGGTTGCTCATAGTTTCCGGCCGGTACCGCGTGGAGGTAGGGATAGGAGTTGCTGGGCAGAGGCTAGTGGATCACAATGGGATCTGAATTGCGCAGCATACCCAGCCTTTACCGTGCCACACTTACATACTTCTCTTCTGTAAATTGAGTTAAGCCCTACGCCATCCAGTCAGTTGACTGATTTACAACTATTTAATTGTACAACTGACATCTTACAAGCAAACAACTGTTCACAATTACCCCACCCGAAAGCATAATCGTACAACATCCTGCACGAGTTTCCGCCCGGTTTTTTTTTGCCAAAGAGCTTATCGAATTACTTCCACAATCACGACAACCGCCAGTTATACAACGTGTCGTCACTACCGGTAGTATCTGCCCACATGCTCTGTGACAAAACGGTCTTTGACTTTGGCTTCATGGGTCGACCATCTCTGTGATTGATATACGCGTTCAGTCAGTTATCTATCTATAACATACGTTCTGCACTTCATTGACGATGAACGAGAACGTCAACATCGGTGGCTTCTGTATATGCGCTTTCTTTCATTCCATTCCAACGCTGGTGACAAAAACCAGACAGGTAGCTAGACAGAATGTTTGTTGGAGAAGGACTGTGCAGTGGGTTCTTCGTAGATCGGTCTATGATCTTTTCGTAATACAAATATTGGAAAAAACGGATCATTAATTGTGTAATCGTACGGGCCAGCTTATAGTCGTCATAATGAATCAAATAGACCCTATTGAGTGGTTTTTTGCCTTTTCGCAACATCTCCTATTCCTACCTCATCGTTAAATTTGGGAAAGCTACAAGCGACCTTAGAGAACCAACCATGATTGTTGGTGGGCCGGACTGCGAGCCAGCCGTAAATAGAAACATTTGCATCGGTAAAGATTCCAGTACACTGGGCCCAATATTTGTCCGAAAAGAAACCAATGCTTAAACATCTTGATTGACTCGATAGAATTTTCATGAGTATCAATCATATGTTGTTCCTTGTGTTCTTTCCTTGTTTGACCCTATGTATTTGAGGCCTAAGGGAGCAATATGAACAGAGATCAATCAATGCTGCCGTAATTCTGCAAAGTGACGTAAGCGACATTGAGAGTTTTGACCCAATTTTTGGTTAATATGCATAAAACTCTTGCTCATCCTCTTAGTGTTGTTCCATAGATGATAGATTAAGACTAGATCTTGCATTCTAATACGGCAAGCATACCACAGTGCTATTTTTACACCAGATATTTATATAGAATATTCCAAAAAATGCGTCACTTTGCAGAATTAAGGCAGAATGGTACCAACTCCAAAAAAAGGATGACAAAAAGGCGATTGATCTATCTTACGTGGAACTAAATGTATCTTAACTTCATCAGGAACACCCGCATTCTCCCTGATCTACTGAAGAAGCGCGGGTGTCCACTAGTATGGGATAAACATCAAATTCTCGCTCCAGTCCACTTTTTTGATTCCATTTAGGTCCCATATGATCTGTACAAAATTTCAGCGCAATCGGTGAAACTATAATTTAGCGCAAGCGGTTCAAAGTTTGCATAGGATTTACTATGGGAAAAGTTACACTTTCAGATAAAAAATCCCAGAGGTCGCCCCTTGTCTCCTTAATTCAAATCGATCAACGTTTCTTGTAGAAAAATCATTTATGAAACTTTCCTTCGAAGACCGCAAAACGATTGGAAGCTTGTGAAAATAGTTATTAATTTATTACCGATTTGTGATCCAACGAACAGCTTTTTGTTTTGTTTTTTTTTTTTTGTTTTTATTTATGTGTATTTTAACTTAGAGCTAATTCTACACTTTTTTGTTTTGTTTTATTAGCAGCACTGAAGCTGCTGCCTTGGCTGCTGCTGTTTCTGGGGGTGGTGATGCCTTCCGCCACCCCATGCAACAACGGCAGCAGCAGTGCTGCTGATAAAACAAAACAAAAAGCCGCTCGTTAGATCACTAATCGGTAATAAATCATTAACTTTTTCCACAAGCTTCCATTCGTTTTGCGGTCTTTGAAGGAAAGTTTCATAAATGATTTTTTCTACAAGAAACGTAGATCGATTTGAATTAGGGAGACTAAGTGTGACCTCTGGGATTTTTTGTTCGAAAGTTTAACTTTTCCCATAGTAAATCCTTTGCAAACTTTGAACTGCTTGCCATTGGCGTATCTAGGATTTTATCCTAGGGGGTGCCTAGAGGGTGCCAGTTTCTGTGGCTTCCAGGTTGTTTTGCTGTGTTTTTTTTTGTAAAATGAAATACCCATCCACCCTCAACTTCTAAGTATAATGATATACTGCGTCGCTGGAAAAATTAGCCCACAAATTTTGGCTTACGTAGAACCAACATTGTATTGAGTCTAGTTTGTATGTATAACATAAGAAATTTGTGGTTTCGACAAAACATTCTTTCGGTTATTCCTCCATTATTTGGAAATTATTTTGCAATTTATTTTATTTTTTTTTAGAAATTTCTCAGTTATTCCTTTGGATTTGGCAAATTTCAGCGATAATATCTTTGGATCCATTTCAGCAATTTCTTTAAGATTTTTTTTTGGCAATATGTTTGGAATTTGATACTAAACAGCTTTCGCGTATCCTTTGAAAATTTCATCGGCAATTCCATCAGGATTAGGATTTTTTAAATTTTATTTCTTTGGCAAATCTTTTAAAATGTTTTCTCGGGAGATCCTTCGCCAATTTTTTAGTGGTGTTTCAAGCATGGTTTTTTTAATGTCAGCAATTCTATTAATATTTACTTTTTTGTTATTCTCCAATAACTCTTCAGGCAATTCATTTGGGATTTTTTTTTAGTTTTTGGTAATGCATTCGACAATGACTCTGGGAACTTCCTCACATTTTTTTTATTCTACAGTCATTCTACTTTTTTGGGATTTTCGTAGATTTTTTGGACTTTCATTATCTAAGTATGCTATTCGGTATTCCTTCGTCAATTTCTTCGAAAAATTCTTCGGAAATTCTTTTATAAACCGTGAAAATTCTTTAGACAATTTCTTCTAGCTTTCTTAAAAAAATTGGAATTCCTGCAGCAGATGATTTCGGAATACATTTAGCAACTCCCATGTTACTTGCATTGAAACTATATTTAGGAATATCATGAGCAATTCCTTGGGAAATTTTGGAAACTTCGATTATTACTTTGGGATCTTCTTCGGTAATTCCTTTGAAAATTGATTCGGCAAATGTCTTAGCGATTTCCTTCGGCAATTTATTTGAAAAAAAAAAAAATCTTTGTCACGGTGATTCTACGGCAATTATTTTTAGGAATTCTTACAAAATTTTCTTCCGAAATTCCTTTGACGATTTCGGAAGATTCTTTGAGAATTTCTTAGATTTTTTGTGAATGTTTATGGAAATTCTTATAGAATATATTTCGGCAATTTATTTTGAGATTGGATTTGAGCAATTCCCTACAAAAAGCCTTAAGATTTTCTTCAGGAATTCCTCTGGTAATTCTTATATGAATTCTTTTGCCAAATACTTTGAAAGTTCTAAGGTAATTTTGATGGAAAATTTAGCTTTAATTTATTTGGGAATTTTTCAGGAAGTTTTTCATGAATTTCATAGGATTTTCCTTGAGCAAGCCCAGTTGAGAATTTTTGAATTTTCAGTTCAGCAATTTTCGGAAGTAGTGTAGAATTAGCAAATGTTAAAATACTCGTAAAAAAAATTAAAATAAAATCGGAAGCAATAAATATTTAACAATTAAATTATAAAGAATTATAAAAGTATTCACAATAAAATTGCCTGAGAAATTTGCAAAATAACTTAAAAATAAATTGCACAAATGATTTCAGACGAAAAGCCTTTGAAATTATAGATAAAATCCAAGGAAATTGCTGATTTAATTCCACCACCGCAGTAATTTTCAATTAAAAAACAACCATGCCGAAGTAACCCTCAAAGAAATGGCCATACGGTCTAGCGAATACGGAATTGTGGGTTCGAATGCCACCAGAACGCGATTTTTTACACAAATTCATCTTTCAATTTGTCAGTTAGCAACATTCTGTGCCCTCTAATTAATTACAAGTTTTTTTCTAGTAATGCATTCTAGAATTTCTCTGGAAATTCCAACTATTCCCGAAATTCGTTTAGGGATTCCTCTATTGGGATTCCTTCAGCTGGCATTCTTTTGAGAAGGTCAAGAGGTGTTCCAGGAGTAATACCATGATTAATTTCTAGAGTAAACCATGAATAAAAATTCTAGAGGAATTTGTGGATCAGTCTTTTAAAAAATCTCTGGAAGGCATTTCTGGAAGTATCATAGGAAAACTGCCTAAAAGAATCCCAGCAAGAATGCAAGGAGAAATCCCTAGAGGGATTCCAGCAGCTATCACAATAAGAGTTTCTGGAGGATACATTTCTGAAACATTAGAAGCAGCATCGCTTATGGAATTCCAGGAGGAGTTCCTGGATGAAAGTCAATAGGAGTTCCTGGAAGAATCCAATGAGAAATTTATGAGAGAATCCTTGGATAAAAATTCCTCGAGGAATCACCGGAGAGCTTCTGAAGAAGTCACAAAAAAAAATATCAGGAGGTATTCTTAGAAGGATTATGGGATGTATCATTATAGAAATCTCAGCAGAAATCCAAGGAGGAATTGCTGGATGAAACTATACAGGAATTTCTAGAGAAACCCCATCAGGAATGTATGGAGGAATAAAAAAATCCTTGGAATACCTAGAGTAGTCCCTGTAAGAACCGGTAGAGATATTCTGGAAGAATCTATAGAGAAAGCCCTAAAGGAAGCGCAGGAGGAATTTCTGAATGAATCTCAGGAAGATTGCCGTAAAGGGATCACTAGAAGAATTTCTCTTGTATCTTGTATCATAGTAAGAATTTCTGGAGGAATTGCAAAAAGAGCCGCAGAAGTTGTTTGAAGTAAGGCGAAAAGGAGTTTCTGCAGGAATTCTATGAGGAATTTCCGGAGGAATCTTTTGATAAAATCTCTGGAGGAATTCCTGGATGAGTCCTTGGAGAAACCCGTGGTAGAACAATCATAGGAATTTCTGCAAGAATTCCAGAAAGATTGTCCATGGAAAGATCCCAGCAAAAAAAAACAGGAAGAAGCTCTAGAAGAATCTGTAGCATAATTTCTGGTGGTACTTCAGAAAAGAACTTCTGGAGGAAGAATAGCTGGAAGAACTGTAGGAGTAGAGTAAAATATGCGATTTTGGGCTTATTGACAAGCCATTAAGCATGGAAATATGTTTTTAAGCAATCAAAAAGTTGATTGGTCAATTAACATCTAAATTAATGACTCATGCAAAATATTCCGTTTTACCAAATCAAATTTGATAGATTTAAGGATTTTATGTTAGTATGTAAACATGCATGCAACTTTTGGAAGGTGAATTGTATGGAAAATAACGTACCTAACATAAAACGCTTAAAACTATCAAATACGATTTGGTAACACGAAATATTTTGCATGGGTCTTATATTTAGATGTTAATTGACCAATTTACCTTTTGATAGCTTAAAAAATATTTCCATGCTTAATGGCTTGCAGTCAAAAAAGCCTAAATTCGCATATTTTGCTCTATAAACTGAGGTATAGTTCAAAATTGTGACGTTTTGAAGCAAATCTGAGCCCGGATTGGCATTCAGCGACCCAGAATTTGTCAGAGACGCATAAGTTTGCTCTTGAGACAGACCAAAAGTTAATTTTTGTTACGCTGTGTAAGTGACGGAATTGCATACTTTCAGGCGTTTTCTTCAAATTTATTAAACTTTAACCTTCTTCGGGCATTAAAAAAAAGTTACGAATAATGCATTGGGGTCACTATGACCCAGAAAATCAAACTATTATAGAATGATGATTTTTTCACCAATTCAAATGACCAAAGTCTTATTTGATAGATAATTACGTCAAGAATGTGTTGATATGTTGAAATAGTGGTTCCGGGATCATTGGCCACCGGGAATCTGCTACACAGGGCATCATGTCGGACATGTGGAATAGCACTACATTTTGCCAGTAGTTGTGGAATATCTCGCATTCTGGACCACTTAGAAAGATACTGTCTTCGGCAAAGTTGCTCAGAAGACTAAGAGCTTTCACATAGGAAACAATTTAGTTGGAGAATCACTTACTGCGTGGCGCTAGTGTTCCTATAAGCTTCCAGTTCAGTCTGAATGTCGTATATCTCGCGTTCTGGACCACCTAGAAGGATACTGTCTTCGGCAAAGTTGCTCAGAAGACTAAGAGCTTTCACATAGGAAACAATTTAGTTCGAGAATCACTCACTGCGTGGCGCTAGTGTTCCTATAAGCTTCCAGTTCAGTCTGAATGTCGTATATCTCGCGTTCTAGATCACCTAGAAGGATACTGTCTTCGGCAACGTTGCTCAGAAGACTAAGAGCATTCACATAGGAAATAATTTAGTTCGAGAATCACTCACTGCGTGGCACTAGTGTTCCTATAAGCTTCCAGTTCAGTCTGAACGTCGTATATCTCGCGTTCTGGACCACCTAGAAGGATACTGTCTTTGGCAAAGTTGCTCAGAAGACTAAGAGCTTTCACATAGGAAACAATTTAGTTCGAGAATCACTCACTGCGTGGCGCTAGTGTTCCTATAAGCTTCCAGTTCAGTCTGAACGTCGTATATCTCGCGTTCTAGACCACCTAGATATATACTGTCTTCGGCAAAGTTGCTCAGAAGACTAAGAGCATTCACATAGGAAACAATTTAGTTCGAAATCACTCACTGCGTGGCGCTAGTGTTCCTATAAGCTTCCAGTTCAGTCTGAACGTCGTATATCTCGCGTTCTAGACCACCTAGATATATACTGTCTTCGGCAAAGTTGCTCAGAAGACTAAGAGCTTTCACATGGGAAACAATTTAGTTCGAAAATCACTCACTGCATAGCGCTAGTGTTCCTATGAGCTTCCATTTCAGTCTGAACGTCGTATATCTCGCATTCTGGACCACCTAGAAGGATACTGTCTTCGGCAAAGTTGCTCAGAAGTCTAAGAGTTTTCACATAGTAAACAATTTAGTTCGAGAATCACTCATTGCGTGGCGCTAGTGTTATTAGGAGCTTTCAGTTCAATTTGAAAGGCGTATATCTCGTGTTCTGAACCACTTATAAGGATACTGCCTTCGGCAAAGTTGCTCAGAACAAATAATTTAGTCCAAGAATCACTCACTGCGTGGCGCTAGTGTTCTTAGCAGCTTCCAGTTCAGTCTGAACGTCTTATATCCCACATTTTGAACATCTTAGAAGGATACTGCCTTGCGAAAAGTTACTCGGCAGACTGAGAGCTTTCAAACAGAATACAATTTAGTTCGAGAATCACTCACTGCGTAGCGCTAGTGCTCTTGGTTGCTTTCAGTTTAGTCTGAACGTCGTTTATCTTGCGATCTGGACCACTTAGAAAAGTAACTTGGAAAAAGTTACTCAGAAGATTGAGAGCTTTCACATAGAATACAATTTAGTTCGAGAATCACTCGCTATGTGGCGCTAGTGCTCTTGGGAGATTCCAGTTTAGTCTGAACGTCGTATATCTCGCGATCTGAACCACTTAGAAGGATACTGTCTTGAGAAAAAATGATCGAAAGACTAAGAGCTCCCGCATAGAAAACAATTTAGTTCAAGACGGGATCTATTTCAGGATTCCCTTGTGAAATTTCAGTAGCAATTCCTTTGGAAAGTCATTCGGTAATTTCTTGAGGGTGCCTTCAGCTATTTCAACATTCAAACGTATTTGGAAATTGCTTCTTGATATATTCAGAATTTTGATGGTCTTCTTGAAAATACCTTGATTTTTGGAAATTCTTAAGGTAATTCCGATGAGCTTTTCTCCGGTCATGCCATTGTGTTTTTCATTTTGTGAGGAGTATCTAATTGAATTTCCAAAGTAATAACAAACGAAATTCTGTAAGGATTTTCTAAAGGAGTTTCCAATGCTGAAAGAATACTGAAGAAATTTTTAAAAATTCAATTTTGCAAAGAGCTGTCGAAAGAATAACAAAAGTAATTGTCAGCTAAATTTCCAAAGGGATTGCAGATAAAACTTCCAAAGAAAGCCGGTATGAACCTGTCTACGGCAGAAAATTCCCGAATAAAGAGATAAAAGAAAACTTCCAAAGAAATTGATAAAGGAAATTCCGTAAGAGTTGCCTGATAAATTTGCACACCTTCTTCAGCCAAAGACTACAGACTGTATATAACTTACACTAGACAACGGATTACATGTAAGACTGTAAGATATCCAGTGGCTCAATGAAGAATTTTCCGTTTGGCGAAAATTTTCTCCCGGGAATCGAACCCACAATTCGTGGCTTACAATACGCCTAAAAGGCTGGCGTTACTAACAGTACAATCACGAGCCCCACAGTTTTGCTGTAGGTATTTTCAAATATAATAACTTCAATCAATTTTCAATATTACTGCTGAGAAATTTCCAAAAGATTTATCGAACAAAATTTCAAAGAATTGCCGAAATAGAAAACCCAAAAAAACGTATATGAAGTTTTGGATCAAATCCACTAAATATTGCTAAAGGATTTCCAAAGAAATTGCTGAAGAAATTCCTCCAAAAGGAAATTCGAAATATTTTCGCAGGGTTACTTTTACGGAATTCGCCAAAACGATTTGCAAAAGAAATACCGAATCAGTAAGAATTGGCACATATGTTTCCAAAAGAATGTTACAAATATTCCCAAAGTAATAAGCATAGGGTTTTCCAATTGAATTGTAAAAAAAAACAAAAAGAACTTTCAGACGGGATTCCCAAAGAAATTTCCGTAGAAGAAATTTTTTGAAAAAGTCCACAAAGCCATTGCCGAAGCATATGTTACATAAGTTCCTAAAAAATCTTGAAAACTTTCACCAAAGATTTTTTTTTATCTATTCGTTTATTTGGAAGGCTCAAGCGCCACATGGGCATAACTGAGCCGAAATCTTTTGTTATAACATTGATTTAACATTTTTCAATTTATTACTGCCTTAAAACTATGTTAGTTTGGGAAGCCGAAGTACTCGCGGCTGTTTCGAGGTTAAGGATTGAAAATAAAATAAAATAAAATAAAATTGGGAAGGATGGATTTATGGGTTTGAAACAAAATTTTTTGCTTACTTATTCTAAAAACATTGATGGGACAAATTGTCCATATCTGTAACGGAACCAAAAAGAAAGGACTTTATCGGAAGACAACGACAAGAAGGGGACAAACGGAAGGCGGGCGACGACAGACAGGGGCGAACAACAAAACCAAAAGGCGGACAACGAAAACAAGGTACATAATACATCAAACTCTGACAACAACACGTTACAAAAGCTGGTAAATCAGGTTCATGTATTCCAAATCAAGTCCTGCCAACACTTTTCTAACGGGTTTCTGTTGTTTTCCTCGGACCCGGAGAATTTCATGCAGCTCAAATCTGACCTCAGGAATTGCTGCACAGATATCCAAAGTCGTAACTGAAAAAAAAATCCGAATAAACTGCATGACCCGAGATTAAACTGACCGCTCCAAAGAACACAAGTACCACGTTGTGAGAAAATTTTGAAATGAACTTTCAATGTAAAAGCTTTTTTTCTTCTTGGAAGGTTTTACAAACATAGTAACACGGATACACAACGATTATATCAAGCTTTCAGCTACTAAGAACAATACACCCCAAAAATTTTTAACTAAAATTTGCCGAGTTAAAAGTTTTAGCAAAATATATGTGAAAATTCAGCAAGGTTTGCTGATTTGTTCAGTCAAATCTACTGATCACCATCAACGTTTTGCTGTAACTCAGCAAATTTTGCCGAAAGTTCAGCGAAAAAGCTTAATCTTTCAGCTCATCAAAATTTGGCTGAAAGCGTCTTGGTGTGTAGCATCACATCATGAAAACTCTTAGTCTTCTGAGTAACTTGGTCGAAGACAGTATCCTTCTAAGTGGTAGAGAGCGCTAAATATACGACGTTCAGACTGAACTGGAAGCTCCTAAGAACATTAGCACCACGCAGTGAGTAATTTTTGAACTATTTTTTTTTTTCCTATGTAAAAGCTCTTAGTCTTCTGAGCAACTTTGCCGAAGACAGTATCTTTCTAAGTGGTCCGAATCACGAGATATACGGCATGTAGACTGATTTTTTTTATTTTTTATTTCTTTTCTTTTTTTTTTGGAGTAGGGAAAAGCCAGCGGGAGTGTGCTCAAATGAACCCCTGCACGAGCTTATTATTTTGCGTTTGAACGGTGCCTTGCTTGCAGAAAATGAGATCATTTCCATGGTCATCCAGACAGTATGGCACCGCTCAAAAGTTAAACGGGTAAACACGTGTATAAATTCATAGAACTATTCTCCCAGAGGCATAAAACCTACTCATCTTTTCAACAATATGTACAAATAGTAACACTCCCAGTGAGAAGTTGTTCTCTTTTAAGGAAGTGTGTTTAACCTAACTTTACATTTAACATGATGTGATAAATAAATCTACAACTAATAAACCTAGTAAACTATTAAATTAACTATTGAAAATAGGAGTAAAAACCAGAGATAGAAGTTTTACACAAGGCAGCAGTATATGTACTGTTGACGTGGCCGCAGTCTCAAGTTGACATTTCAATCAGCATTGAGTGATGTCTGAGTGAAATGAAGTTTCCTCACGATCGGCGGATTCATTAAATCTGGAAGCTCTTCGGATCCAATTACGTGGACGGCGGAATGGATCAGGATGCCGCGGACGGTGGAGCGACCTGGACGGTGGCACGGCACTGGCGGGCGTCGGGTGATGTGTGATTAGTTCTGGAACCGGTCATGGACTTTGTTAAGAGAGCAGTATCTGACTTCGGCTAGACATATACCAGCCCGTTACCTGACAGAACTGGAGTTTCTGTTCAGCCGATAAGCCGATTCAGAAAGCAGATGGTGAGCCGGCATGGTCGGAGGAACGGATCAGGATACCACGGACGGTGGAACGACCTGGACGGTGGCACGACACTGGCGGGCGTCGGATGATGTGCGATTTGTTCTAGAACCTCCTTGAAACTCCTAAGAACAATAGCGCCACGCAGTGAGTGATTCTCGAACTAAATTGTTTACTATGTGAAAGCTCTTAGTCTTCTGATCAACTTTGCCGAAGACAGTATCCTTCTAGGTGGTCCAGAACACGAGATATACGACATTCAGACTGAACTGGAAGCTTATACGAACACTAGCGCCACGCAGTGAGTGATTCTCGAACTAAATTGTTTCCTATGTGAAAGCTCTTAGTATTCTGAGCAACTTTGCCGAAGACAGTATCCTTCTAAGTGGTCCAGAATGCGAGATATTCCACAACTACTGGCAAAATGTAGTGCTATCCCACATGTCCGACATAGTGCCCTGTGTAGCAGATTCCCGGTGGCCAATGATCCCGGAACCACTATTTCAACATATCAACACATTCTTGACGTAATTATCTATCAAATAAGACTTTGGTCGTTTGAATTGGTGAAAAAATCATCATTCTATAAGAGTTTGATCTTCTGGGTCATAATGACCCCAATGCATTATTCGTAACTTTTTTTGTGGCGCCATTTTGGTTTCACCTTAAGAAAAAAATTTTTTTTCAAAAGACTCGTTTCTGCAAAATATTAAAAGTCAAGAAGTTTCATTACGATAAGTTAACTAACAAAAGAGATATTAATGCTTGAAATCGCGTTTTGGGTCATAATGACCCTAATGCACGACGAAGGTTAAACTTAAATAATTAAACATTTAGTAAATTTGAAACTTTTCTGCATAGCTTTTCGCATTCTAGGGTGGTTAATTCAGAAAGAAAAAAAATATTTTCAGCACTTACAAAGGCATTTCACTGACTGATCAATTTCACCCCGAAAGTATAATTTTTTGATTTTTTTTTTTTTGATTTTCGTTGACTGATGAAGCCATGGTCGTACTTGTTTTAAAGCATTGCACAATGGGTCCGGGGCCGTGTTTACGAAGACAAAAATGTTTGTGCTTAAACCATAAGTTTTAGATACAAGGTGTCCTTGGGAAACTTTCTTCTTATTTTTTGACCTTTTTTCTCATTATTGTGAAATTTGGGTGGTCCCTCTAGTTTCGCTGATCCAAACATCTGCTTTTTAATAGTTTTATGTACGTTCACAAAATGTTCTACAAAGTTGTAAAAGAACTTATTTGGAGCAAGTTTGCCGAAGAAACCATTATTCTATCTCGTATGGTTCCTAACTTATAATTTTTTAAAAGATTCATGTTAGGGTGATCCATGAATTTCAGTTTTCCTGAAATAACTTTTAATGCGTTCGTTTCTCGTAAATACTTTGTTCCGAGCACTTTTAGAACTATCAACGACGCATATTTTTTCCGAAGAACTTAAAGTTCTAACTCTCATAGTCAAAAAGATGTTGGCATTTTTCTTCGAAAAATCACTTTTTTTTTAATGTCATATCTCAAAAGGGAGCAAATGGATTTTCAATCTCCCGGTTGCATTGGAAAGATCGTACTCTGTTCTATTTATGGTGAAAATACTGTAGGTACCTTTTTTGTTCAAAGCTTTTTATTGAATTTTGAAAATACGATTTTTTTCATGGAAAAGCAGTTGTAACTTTGAAAATCGATGAGATACAAACTTGGCGTCTTCGACAAAATTGTGAGTTTTTGGCTGATATAAAAGTGCCCAGAACAAAGTATTGCGAAAAAATCAACACATAAAATTATATTGAGTAAAAACTGATTTTCACATGAAAAATGACACATTTCAAGCAAATTCAACTCGTCGTTGTTAGATAGATTAAAGTAGCTTTGTTAATGGTCATCCATTTCATTGTAGAACTAATGTTTATTAATACTGTCATCACCATTTAGGCACATTGATAAAATATTGTAAATCATGTAACTTTGATTGGCTTTTACGTTAACATAAACATATACTAGTGATTGACATTTTCACTATCCATACATTGAAGTGATAAAATTGAAATTAAATTGATGGAAATCAGCTCAAAATCACATTTTAAGTTGAGTTCATTGACGAATTATGGATTATAAGCAAATTTAAACATTTTCGACATGGTTACTTCGATCTATCTAACAAAGACTAGTCGAGTTTGCTGAAATTGTTCCGCTTTCCATATGAAATTCGGTTTTTACTCAATATAATTTTATGTGTTGATTTTTTCGCAATACTTTGTTCTGGGCACTTTTATAGCAGCCAAAAACTCACAATTTTGTCGAAGACGCCAAGTTTGTATCTCATCGATTTTCAAAGTGACAACTGCTTTTCCATGAAAAAAATCGTATTTTCAAAATTCAATAAAAAGCTTTAAACAAAAAAGGTACCTACAGTTTTTTCACCATAAATAGAACAGAGTACGATCTTTCCAATGCAACCGGGAGATTGAAAATCCATTTGCTCCTTTTTGAGATATGACATTAAAAAAAACGTGATTTTTCGAGGAAAAATGCCAATATCTTTTCAACTATGAGAGCTGGAACTTTGAGCTCTTTGGAAAAAATATGCGTCGTTGGTAGTTCTAAAAGTGCTCGGAACAAAGTATTTACGAGAAACGAACTCATTAAAAGTTATTTCAGGAAAACTGAAATTCATGGATCACCCTAACATGAATCTTTTAAAAAATTATAAGTTAGGAACCATAACAGATAGAATAATGGTTTCTTCGGCAAACTTGCTCCAAATAAGTTCTTTCACAACTTTGTAGAACATTTTGTGAACGTACATAAAACTATTAAAAAGCAGATGTTTGAATCAGCGAAACTAGATGGACCACCCTAATTTCACAATAATGAGAAAAAAGGTCGAAAAATAAGAAGAAAGTTTCCCAAAGACACCATGTATCTAAAACTTATGGTTTAGGCACAAACATTTTTGTCTTCGTAAATACGGCTCTGGACCCATTGTGCATTGTATTTAACCATATCGACAAACATTCAAAAGTTGGGCGCCAAAAACTGCGAAAAGTGATCAATTTCACCCGAAATCACGGTATCATAGAAGAAATTTCTAGATCTAGAGAAATCATAGAATCAGGAATGCCGGGGGTATCCTAAGAGAAGTTCCTCTTACAATAATGCCTGAAGGAATACGTACAATTCTCATTGAAAGAATCAGTAGAAATATACTGAAGGAATCCCTAATGAAGTCGCAGCTGGAATTTCTGGAGGAATTCCAGCAAGATTTCCCGAAAGTAATTCTAAAGGAGTGTTATGGAAATTGCTTGAAGAATTCCAGCTGGAATTCATAAAGCCAATAGAAGATCTTGGAGAAATCCCTTGTGGAATTTCTGGAAGAACCTCTGGAGAAAGTCCTGGAAATAACCTTGAAGAAATTTATGTAAGAATCACCAAAGGGATTTTTCTTTAAATCCTGGGAATTTTTTCGGAAAAATTTCCAGAAGAACTGTCCTAGTAGAATTCCTGAAGGTACCACAGTGAGAACTTTTGGAGGAAAGAAATTGCTGGAAGAATCGCAGCAGGAGTTGCTTAAGGAATCCTAGCCACAACTCCCGGAGGAAGGTCAATATAAGCTACTGGAGGAATTCCATGGGAATTTCTAAAAAAAATCTCTGAATAACATCTCTGAACGAATTCCAGGAAGAATCACTGGAGGAACTTCTGAAAGGGTCCCAGGAAGATTGTCTTGAATAATCTCACCAGGAATCCTTAGAAGAATTCCAAGAGTATCTTATCAATAGGAGGAATCCAAAAAGGAAGCATAGAGAAATCACTGTATTAATAGATATAGGTATTTCTGGATGAATCCATGAAGAAGTCTGATTGTTCTTACCAATATCCAAAACGCCAAAACGTACAACAGGAATATAAGTAATTCCGGGTGTGCTTAAGTTATGTTCAAATGTGCCATTAATAAATATTGGAATTATTGTTTGCAGTTTTATATTTGGGTGACTGAAAAAATCTAGGGGGTGCCAAATTTGTTCTAGGGGGTGCCAGGCAACCCTGGAACCCCCCCCCTAGCTACGCCAATGCTGCTTGCGCTAAATTATAGTTTCACCGATTGCGCTGAAATTTTGTACAGATCATATGGGACCTAAATGGCATCTAAAAAGTCGACTGAAGCGAGGATTTATTTTTTCCATACAAGCATGTCCCATACTGTCCACTTCCAAAGTATGAAAGCAAATGGAGCGGCAGCAAGGATTATAGTTCCGGGACCTGAAGAATCCCACTGCTTGCGAGTCAGCTGCGTAGTCGCCTGACGCACTCGCACGGGTGAAATGATCCTAAAGCTAGAGCGTGATGAGGAGCGCAAGGACGCCACCTACAAAAGTCTGGCGGAAAAGGTTTCTGTTGAATTTTTTACTTTAATGTCTCTAGTCCTGGCCCAACCAAAAGTTCTAACTGAAGATTAGACGATGGCAACACTCACAGCGACTACCTGGCGGTTCGCTGCAGTATTAACCACAACAACAGCAGGCAGCGGGTTAAGGACCAAGCCCTCGAACGTGGAAGACATCATACTTCGACGAAAGGGTATTTAGGGAGGCGCTCCGTCGTGAGCGAAACCTACTTGGTTTAGATGGCGACGAGCTAGTAGCGGTGCTCTCGCGTGCGTGCGAAGCAACCATGCCTAGGTGTGTCCACCCTTGAAATGGGAGACCACCGGCTTACTGGTGGACTCAAGCGATTGTGGACCGGCCCCGTGCCTGCCTACGGGCTAGACAGCGGATGCAGCTAGCACGATCTGAGGGAAAGCGAAACGAACGACGGGTGGTGTTCGCCGTTGCAAAAGCCACGCTGAAGACAGAGATAAGGCAAACAAAAGAGATCCTCAAGTCTCTGTCAGAGTGCCAATGCAAATCCGTGATAGCCAATGAGGTGTGATGGCTCCTATAGAGCAATCTTCAGACATGTTGAAGGGGATCATCGAGGGGTTATTTCCGCGCCATGATCCTAGTCTATGGCCTGCTTTCGTAGGACAGCCGGGAGCTGGGGCTGGTGATGTGGAGACGATCACCCATAAGATAAGAAACTTGCGGGGATAGCAAAGTCTCTATGGAATGTCATATTCGACGAGGTGTTGAGGTTAGAGTTCCCGGCGGGAGTGGAGATTGACGAAATTACGCTTGAAGACGTAATCTACTGGGTTGGATCCGAGCCCGTGGTTCGAAAGTGGTCCTCGGCAAGGTCGAGGCAGATGAAGTCCCCATGTCAGCTCGTCCTTACATACATACATTTATTTGTTCAACATCATTAAGACAAGACATAATCAACAATAGTACGCCACAATACTCGGTTTGTGGCTGCTGCTCTCTATCCTCGGTCGCGCCCAATGCTCGCCAGGTCACGCTCCACCTGGTCCACCCATCGTGCTCTCTGCGCTCCACGCCTTCTTGTGCCAACCGGATCAGTTGCAAATACCAGCTTAGCAGGGTTGTTGTCCGGCATTCTTGCAACTTGCTCTGCCCACCGTATCCTTCCGGCTTTGGCCACCTTCTGGATGCTGGGTTCACCGTAAAGTGCAGCGAGCTCGTGGTTCATCCTTCTCCACCACACACCGTTCTCCTGCATACCGCCGAAGATCGTCCTTAGCACGCGTGGCTCGAAAATTCCTAGTGCTTGCAAGTCCTCCTCGAGCATGGTCCATGTCTCGTGTCCGTAGAGGACCACCGGTCTTATTAATGTTTTGAACATGGTGCATTTGGTGCGTGGGTGAATCTTTTCCGACCGCAGTTTCTTCTGGAGCCCGTAGTAGGCCCGACTTCCGCTGATGATGCGCCTTCGAATTTCACGGCTCACGTTGTTGTCAGCCGTCAGTAAGAATCCGAGGTAGACGAAGTCCTCCACCACCTCGAAAGTATCCCCGTCTATCGTAACACTACTACCCAGACGGATCCGGTCGTGTTCGGTTCCGCCTACCAGCATGTACTTTGTTTTTGAGGCATTCACCACCAGTCCGACCTTTGCTGCTTCGCGTTTCAGGCGGGTGTACAGCTCTGCCACCGTTTCAAATGTTCTGGCAAAAATGTCCATGTCGTCGGCAAAGCACACAAATTGACCGGATTTTGTGAAAATCGATCCCCGGCTGTTGAGCTCGGCTCGTCGCATCACACCTTCCAGAGCGATATTGAAGAGTAAGCATGAGAGTCCATCACCTTGTCGCAGTCCCCGGCGAGATTCGAATGAACTGGATAGTTCACCCGAAACCCTTACGCAGTTTTGCACACCATCCATCGTTGCTTTAATCAGTCTAGTCAGTTTACCAGGAAAGCCGTTTTCGTCCATGATTCTCCATAGCTCTGCGCGGTCGATACTGTCGTATGCCGCTTTGAAGTCGATGAACAGGTGATGCGTTGGGACCTGGTATTCACGGCATTTCTGGAGGATTTGCCGTACGGTAAAGATCTGGACCGTTGTCGACCGGCCGTCGATGAAGCCGGCTTAATAACTTCCCACGAACTCATTCGTTTTAGGTGACTGACGACGGAAGATGATCTGGGATAGCACTTTGTAGGCAGCATTCAAAATAGTGATCGCCCTGAAGTTCTCACATTCCAAATGGTCGCCTTTCTTGTGAATGGGGCAGATTACCCCTTCCTTCCACTCCTCCGGTAGCTGTTCGGTTTCCCAGATCTTGACTATCAGCCGATGCAGACAGATGGCCAACTTTTCTGGACCCATCTTGATGAGTTCAGGTGCGATGCCATCCTTACCAGCTGCTTTGTTCGTTTTGAGCTGGTGAATGGCATCCTTAACTTCTCTCAGCGTGGGAGTTGGTTCATTTCCATACTCTGCTGCACTGGCGTCGTCGTTTCCTCCTATGTGATGGGCTCCCTTACCTACGTTCTCCACGCCGTTCAGATACTGATCGAAGTGCTGTTTCCACCTTTCAATCACCTCACATCCGTCCGTTAAGAGGCCTCCGTCTTTATTCCTGCATATTTCGGCACGCGGCACGAAGCCGTTGCGGGATGCGTTGAGCTTCTGATAGAACTTCCGTGTTTCTTGGGAACGGCACAGCAGTTCCATTTCTTCACACTCCGTTTCTTCCATGCGGCGCTTTTTCTCCCGAAAGAGGCGGGTCTGTTGTTTCCGCTTCTGTTTGTAAGGTTCCACGTTCTGTCGAGTCCCTTGCTGCAGCATTACCGCCCTCGCTGAGTTCTACTCCTCCAAAACCGTTCTGCATTCTTCGTCGAACCATTCATTCCGTCGATTCCGTTCCAAGTACCCGATGGTGCTCTCGGCTGCGTCGTTGATGGCTGCTTTCACTGTACTCCAGCAGTCCTCTAGAGGGGCCTCATCGAGCTCGCCCTCGTCTGGCAACGTGGCCTCGAGATTCTGCGCGTATGCTGAGGCGACATCCGGTTGTTTCAGTCGCTCTAGGTTGTACCGGGGCGGTCGCCGGTACCGTACATTGTTGATGACGGAGAGTTTTGGGCGAAGTTTGACCATCACCAGATAGTGGTCGGAGTCGATGTTGGCACCACGATAGGTCCTGATGTCGATAATGTCGGAGAAGTGCCGTCCGTCAATCAGAACGTGGTCGATTTGAGGTTCCGTCTGCTGTGGTGATCTCCAGGTGTAACGATAAGGGAGACTGTGTTGGAAAAAGGTGCTACGTATGGCCATATTTTTGGAGGCGGCGAAATCAATGAGTCGTAGGCCGTTTTCGTTCATCTGCTGGTGGGCGCTGAACTTACCAATCGTCGGTCTGAATTCCTCCTCCTGGCCTACCTGAGCCTACCTGAAATCGTGGCTTGGGCAGCGATTGTACTCGCGTTCGAGCTGTGCGTAAAATGCGTCCTTGTCATCATCAGTACTTCCGGAGTGTGGGCTGTGCACGTTTATTATGCTGAAGTTGAAGAATCCGCCCTTCATCCTCAACCTGCACATTCTTTCGTCGATCGGCCACCAACCGATCACGCGCCTCTGCATATCACCCATCACGATGAAAGCTGTTCCCAGCTCGCGTGTGTTGCCGCAGCTCTGGTAGATGGTATGATTACCTCTAAAAGTTCGCACCATGGATCCTGTCCAACACACCTCCTGCAGCGCTACGATGCTGAACCCGCGGTCCTTCAGTAGATCGGCGAGTATGCGGGTGCTCCCAATGAAGTTGAGAGATCGGCAGTTCCACGTACCGAGTTTCCAATCGCCTTCCTTTTTGTTCGCTGGGGTCGTTGCCGTTGGTCTCGGTTCATATGATTCTGTTGCTGATTTTCCGTTACAATGGTTTTTTACGGCTGGCTCGTAGGGCCTGACACCAACCCCCTACTTTCCGGAGGACCATAGTGCACAGTTGAGCTTAGAGTCCTTCCCTGGCACTCGGACGTAGATCAGCCGCCCCTAACATGGGGATCAGATGCTGTTGTGAGCCGCTCCTCCTGGAGAACAGACGCTCAGGTTTGCCGAAGCAAACCCCCCCTTCCCTGTCAGCCTACGACCAAAGTTCCCATCGGGGTTAGTTACCCGATCTTCCATAAGGTTGCTCATAGTTTCCGGCCGGTACCGCGAGGAGGTAGGAATAGGAGTTGCTGGGCAGAGGCTAGTGGATCACAATGGGATCTGAAATGCGCAGCATATCCAGCCTTTACCGTGCCGTCAGCACGTCCTTCTGTGGGCTGGCTAATAGGGCCTACTTGCGGGAAGGTCAAATCGCTGTGCACGCAGTATCAGTTTTTGATACTTGCTGTGCAGTTGGAAGCAGGCGTTTTGTCAACCCTGCCTGCCTTCCGAGGGCGAAGGGAGTGGAGAAGACAATTCGGGCAACTAGCTAAGCACCAACATGCTACCTTGGTGGACTCCCCAAAAGGAGTCAACGATGTATGTTGCTGTAGCCTATGCAGCTAACCTTTAGGGTGCTTCTGCTTTCTAATTTTATGGACTGAACGGCGTCCACAACAGGTACATAGGCGAACCAAGGCCACCTGTGTCCCTACCGGGCCTTTCAAATAGCCCGACGGCTTCGGTGGCAACATACACTTCGCACTGTTGCCGCAATGTTGAGACGAGGATCCGTGATCTCGTCCACGTTTCTAACCTACGGACACCCTTGCCGCGGACCCCTTCCGCTAACATTTGTAAGTGGCGCGCGTGGTTCTGTCGCGCTTGAGCTCGAGGATCATGGCTAAGGGCCCAAATAGCCACAGCTGTAAAGGCATGGGTATCCAGCATGCTCATGCTGTGGGGTGGGAGGGAGGTGGGGACGAATTCGATTTCCATTCTTGGACCGACCGGTCCAGGAACTCGTAATAGATATTTACTTGACTTCCTTGGGCAAAAAGTATACCGTGCCTACAACACGATATACACATGCAAAAGGGTCATTGGCAGAGGAAGCTCTCAGTTAAAAACTGTGGAATTGAACAAAGAACGCAAAACTGAGAAACACGCTATGCCCAAGTGAGGATAATACGCCAAGAATGAGAAGAAATAAGACAAATGCTGCTTATACTGGTTCCAAAACATACGAGCTTGGCAACGCTCCTCATCGCCTACACGATACGTCCGTCTTGATGAGTGCTCGGGTAACGAGTGAACCTAACCTCAAAATGACTGACAGCTCTCAGGTCATTTTGACAGATGTAACATGAGCATGAAAAGGACGGCAACAAGATCGATAAAGTAGAATATATGATCTGTCTTTTTTGTGAATGTGTGTGGTCTGAAAATGACCTGAGAAGTGCTAAACATTTTCTTGGCTAGCTTTGTCGGTAAAATGAAGAATATATCGTTAACCCTAGCGTTAACCTTATTGTAACTCCATATATTGTGGATTTACCGGCTACTCGTATTCCACCGGTTACTTAAGTACCCGTTTTCATATCAAAATCAATTTAGTTGTCAAAAGATTAATGTCATTGAGTGGCTAGTGACAACGAGGAATACCACATTCAATAAAAATGTTCAATCTCATTTTTAAGTTATTTTTTTTTATAAAACGGCTACTTTGCAGGCCATACTGAAGCGACCGGTATCCACAAAACAGCCGCCTCCGACTGCATACATATCTGCCTTCAGCAGTTACCAAGCCTTCAATAGTCGAGGGGGTGAACGACAACGATACGAGAGACCATTCGTATCGTTGGTTGCTTCTGAAAGGCATGGAAATCAGCATGTTGTTGTATGTACATATTCTCTGGTGGTAAAACGAAGCATCATCGGATCACCAGCATCAGGAATCGGAATCGGAATCGCATTCATACGGAGAGCATCATGCCAAAGAGATCTCTCGGTGCGCTATTTTTATTTTTCAATTTAAATTATTCGCAGCTCACTAGACATGTCGTCGGCAAGACCGACACGACGACGGCGACAAAAGGCACTGAAAGTGATCCGAGAAAATGGAAAATCAGGTTTGTCTTCCTGCTGGCACCGCCCCGGCTGACTATGCCGGCTGGATGCGGCACATTTCAATGTCGGATGGTCCGACGGCAGAGATGGCATGTTCCTTTTCCAGTGGGCGAGAAATCTTTTGAATTCAAGTGTTTGACACTTTCGCCGTTATTTCGGTTCTTGACGCATTGTTGCTCTGATGACACTACTTAGGACTGTTGAATTTTCGATAAGATGTAAGTGGTCCATCGGGGAAAGGATTGAGACATTGTGTTTTTCGTTGGAAATTGTACTTATCGAACGTATTTCAATTATGCAACACATGTAATACTTTTCAGCCCTGTTTCAATTAATTTCGCTATAATGTACTTTGTTTTGGTGTTCGTCAAAATGCTTCTTGCACCTTTCGGTCACCCCTTATGTAGGTCCGTCAGGATGCTCTCGTCCTTTGGTTCATAAACCACGTAGACCAAATGTTGGATATCTCTGAACACAATATGTACCTACAAACCCCACCTCCAATTCCTACTATAAATTCATTCACTCTATAAAAGCTTTGATCATAGTGATCACCAAAAAAACTAATAAAGTTTCAAATATTGTTGTTCGATTTAATAGTTGCCGGGAAGTGCTGTGCTTTTTACGTCCAAAAATATTTCTTTATGTTAAAACTTTGTTGCTTACCGACCCTTTGTTCATTGAAAGTATTGTCAGCACATTATGACATTACTAAGAAGACAATTCTCTGGAAAAGTATTACTTTTGACTTGGCCAAGCAATAATGGGCAAGCACAATAATGTGCATACAATAATAGAACAAAAATTGGCACCACCACCGAAGCCCTGTAAGCAACTGTGCAAGCGCTGGCCCACTGTTGCTGGTCCTGCTGGGGCAGTGGCCTGGGGTGATAATAATTGATGACACAATAACAGTGCATTTACACTTTATTAAAAGAGCATAATTGCGGAAATAGGTCCGTACGTGCGGACCCTCTACCGAACCTGGTCCTCTGTCCGAGCAATGTACCACCAGTAGTAGTGATGACAAAAGTCTGAAGCTTTTTTAGCCCAGCTCACCACTGCACTGGTTCGTTGGTTCTGGTAGGTCAACACAGTTTGGTTTAACTGTTCACTGTGCGCAATGTATGCACAAAACGATTATTACATGCATAACTGACCACGATTTGACGATGTTCCGACATTTGCATCTGTTTGCTGGACTGGCAATTAACATTTCATTGGAATTGTTGTTCTGGAAGGTAGCTATGCGTGAAATTATGATAAAATACCAATTTCTGTGTAACTAACTGGTTGAACTTGGCTGGATGGAATGTGCTTGCTACAGAATCGATGTATTCTGTAAATGGTTCATGACATGACAGATTTTTTTAAGTTACATAATCCTCGTTATTTGCTTTTACATACTACAACTAGTTCAGTTTTAGTGTTAGTTTTATAATAGCTAATAGCATGGGCGTAGCCAGAGGGGAGCAAAAGGGGGGGGGGGGGGGGCGGGGCGTGTTCACCAATTTTTTTTTAATTCGAGCCAACTCAAAGATTATCAATAATTCAGAGTTCCAGAAAAAAAAAATAAAAGATCAACTATCCTAATAATTAGGGCTTTTATCCACAATGATCAAACCATTTATACTCGAGAACCCCAGGAAATTTCGCCAAGGGTTTCTCCAAGAGAACCACTTTAATCTTATCATATAATTTAACCAAAAAATAAGCTTGGTTGAATGGCTAAATTTTGTGATGTTTATTCATGGAATACAAAAACAGCATTACAAGTTTTTCCAGATATGCTGGAACCGGTTATTACGGTAGGGAAAAGGGGATTTCTCCATATATTTCTTCAAGACTTCCACAAGAGATTTATCCAATAATTCAATCCTGAATAATTCTAAGTATTTCAGCTAGAATATCTTCCAGAAACCCTAACGAGAAATTTTATCAGAGATTAGCTTAAAATTAATCCAGGAGTTCCTTAAAACATTGTACAAAACATTATTTTGGGAGTTCATCCAAAGATTTCAACAATAGTTCGTCTCAAAATTATTGCAGACATGGATTCCCTCAAATTGTTTTCCTACAGAAATTCTCAGGGATTCCTCAAGATTTTCCTTCAATAATTTCTCCAGGGATTCATCCGGGAATATCTTCTGTGTTTCTTTCAGGAACAATTCTAAGGATTATTTTAAAAATTCCTCCGAAAGTTCCCCCAAGAACACTTTTTAGACTGCCTTCAGGCGTTCTCTTCACTTGGAACTCTTTCAGGAACTCCTCCAGGAATTAATTCAAAACCTTCTCCAGGGACTGACCCTTGAATAACTTCCAGGATTCCTCCTGGAGTTTCTTCAGTAACTCCTGTAGGGATTCCTTCAGGAAATGCTACAGGGATTTTTTAAGGAGTTCCTCCACGAACTCTTCTTAGAATTCCTTCGGGATTTCTCCAAGGATTCCACCAGCAATTTCTTCCTGGGATTTCTCCACGAATTTCTTCATTGATTGATTGATTTGTCTTTATTAAAGAGACTTTCAGCCCTTGGCTGGTTCGTCTCTTTGAATTTCTTCACAGATTCCTTCAGGAATTATTCTAGGGATTACTCTGGGAATTGCTGCGGGATTCCCCTAAAAATTCATCCAGCGTTTCCTTCAGAAATGCCTCTTGGAGTTTTTTTAAGAGATTCCAACAGTCATTCAATTATAATATCCTCCAGGGATTCCTCTAATTTTTTTTTTGCAGGGCTTAACTCGGGAATTCCTTCGGTGATTCAACTAATTTTAAAAAATCCTCCAATTCCCTGGAACTCTTATTAGGGTTCCTCCAGGAATTCCTCCTTGTATTTTTAAGGAACTCCGCCTGGATTTAATTCAGTACTTCTTACTGGAACTGTTCAGGGATTCCCTCAGTAATTCCTTTTGAAATTGCTTCCGGGATTCCTTCTGGAGTTTCTTTCATCCACGAGTTTCTTTAGGAATTTCTCTAGGATATTCTCCAAGGATCCCTTCCATCAATTCCTACAAGATTCATCCAATGTTTCCACAGTGCATTCCTGCAGGACTTCCTCCAGTAATTGCTTCCAGGTTTCTTCCAAGAATTCAACCAGGAATTCCTGCAAAAAAATATCCAGGAATTCTTTAACGGATTCCTCCAAAAATTCCAGATACTCCTACAGGAATTCCTCCAAAGATTTCTCCAAGAATTATTTCATGGAATCCTCCATGGATTCCACCAGAAACTCTCTATTTTCCAGGCATTCTTTCAGAGATTCCTCCTTGGATTCTTGCAGAGATTGCTCCAGGAAATTCTTCAGGGATCCATCAAGGTATTTCACCAGGAATTAATCAAGGAATTCCATCATAAATTATATCAGCAATTCATGCAGGAATGTCTACAGGAAATCCTTCAGGAATTCCTTCAGAAATTCTTCTAGAAATTTCTCTAGGAATATCGTCCGGATTTTTTTCAAGAATTCCTTCAAGAATTATTGCAGATTTTTCTCCCGAAAATCTCTAAGCATTCTTTAAAAAATTCTCCAGGTATTCCTCCAGAAATTTCTCTGAAAATTCCTCCAGAAATTTCTCTAGAAATTCCTCCGGGAATTTCTCAGAGGATTTTTTCAGAAATTTCTTCCAGGGCTACTCTAGAGATTCCCCCAGAAATTCATCCAGTAGTTGTTGCAAAAATTCCTCCAGATATTCCTCTAGGAATTCCTTCAAGGATTCCTCCAGCAATTTCCAAAGGAAAACCTCCTGGAATTTCTCCAGCAATTACTCCAAGAATTTCTTCAGGAATTCCTTCAGCAATTTATCTAGGAATTGATCAAGGAATCGCTCCTGGACATCCTTCAGAAATGATGTCAGCAATTTCTCCTGTTTTTTTTTCCTGAAAATCTTCTGAGATTTTTTCCAGAAAATTTTCTGAGGACTTCCCATGGATTCTTTCAGGGAGGACTTCCCATGGATTCTTTCAGGGATTCCTTCGAGGAATTCTGCAGGAATTCCTCCATAAATTCCACTCGGAATTCCTCTAGGATTTTCTCAAGGGATTTTTTTTTTTCAGAAATAGTTAAATAATAGAATAGAAATAGAAATCTCCCAGAAGTCCTCTAGAAATTCATCCAGTAATTCTTTCAAGAATTCCTGTAGTGATTCCTCCAGCAATTCCCACATGAAAACCTCTAGGAATTCTTTCAGGCATACCTCCAGGATTTTATCCAGGAATTACTCCAGAAATTACCTCAGGAATTTTCTTCAGAAATTTCTCCAGGAATTGCTCTTGTACACCCTCCAAAAAATATGGCAGAAATTCCTTTAGGCATTTCTCCAGGAATTTCTCCTGAGATTCCATCAGGAATTGCTTCAGGGATTCCTCCAGAAATTTCTCCATGAATTTCTCCAGAGATTTTCGCAGGGATTCCTCCAGCAGTTTCTCTAAGGATTCTTCCAGCAAATTCTCTAAGGATTTTTTCGGGAATTCTTACAGGACATTATCTACGAATACCTTCGGGAATTTTTCAGGGATTCCTTCAGGTATTCCTGCAGAAATTCCTCCAGAGATTCTTCCAGGGATTTCTTCACGAATTTCTTCAAGGATTCCCCCAGGGATTCCTTCGAGGATTTCTCCAGAAACGCCTCCAGAAATATCGCTTTAAATTCTTCCAGGAATTTCTCAAGGGATTTTATTTTTTAGAAAAATAACAGATATAGAAACAGAAAACTTCCAGAATTCCTCTAGATATTCACCCAGTAATCCTTTCAAGAACTCCTTTAGAGATTCCTCTAGCAATTCCCACAGGAATACCTCTAGGAATTCCTTCATTTATTACTTCAGTAATTCTTCCAGGAAATGTCCCGGGAATTTCTTCCAGAATTCCTCCAACAATTTCTCCGGGAATTGCTCCTGGCATCCTTTGGAAATTAGGTCAGCAATTCATCTAGGAATGTCTCCAGGAAATCTTCTAGGATTTTTTTCACAGATTCTTCCGGGGAATTCTCCAGGAATACTTTCAGGAATTTTTCATGGGTTCCTTCAGACATTCCTTCAGGAATTTCTCCAAAAAATCCTCCATGAATTGTTTCGGGGATTCCTCCAGGGGATTTCCCACGAATATTTCCAGGGATATTCCCAGAGATTGCAGAGGTTCTTCCAGAAAATCCTCCTGGAATTTCTCTAGGGATTTTTTTAAGAAATTTCTCTAGCAATTGCTCCCAGAGTTGCGCTGGAGATATTTCCAGAAATTCTTCAAGGGATTTATCCAAGAATTCATCTAAGAAATTTCTCAAGGAATTTCTCCAGAAATTCCCGCTGGGTCTCATCCAAAAATTCCTCTAAGAATTACGCCCAGGAGTTTGTCCAGAAGTTTCTCCAGGCATTCGTCCATGATTCTCTCTAGAGATTTTCCCGGGAATTGCCTCACAGATTTCTCCAAGAATTCCTCCAAGGATTCCTTCAGAAGATTTCCTCTATGAATTCCTCAAAAGATTTCTTACGAAATTTTTGTAGGCATTCCTCGCAGAATTTCTCCAGGAATTTCTCCAACATTTCCTCCAAGGAATCCACCAGAAATTTATCTAGGATTTCCCCATGAGATCTCTTTGGCTTCATCTAGGCATTCCTGTAGGAATTGCTCCATGGATTCATCTAGATGTTGCTCCAGGGATATTTTCAGGGATTGCTCCGGGAATTCCTCAAGTGATTTCTTCAGAAATTTCTCCCAGGTCCTTCTCAAAAATTCATTTAGGAATTCTTTCGGAAATTTTAGAAGTCTTTCCATCATCTTTTCAGGGATGTACCTCAGAACTTCTCCAGGATTACCTGATGATTTATTTGATATTTTTCAAGAATTTCTGAAGAAATTCCTCCAACGAACAGAATGGGAAGATAATTCAAAAAGGAAGCATACAGGAATCAGGAAATTCTTGGTTGGTTCTCAAAAGAGTTCGTAATTTCCAAAAGAGTTCAGCTATAATTTCTTATGAATGTTTTGTAGATATTAACAACAAATGAATGCAAAATAATGCATGAGTAAATAATAATACTTAATCTTTTAGAAATAGGTCACCGCTACCAGCACCAAGTTGATTTGTGTAGATCAGGCAAACTTTATTTTTAACATATTGTACAAAATACAACAGCGTGACTGCTGAAGGGTTAAATAATGCTTTTTGAATATAATGTCAATATATTCAATTTCATCGTGTTGCGTTTAATTATAAAAGCTAGTATATACAAATTTGCTAAGGGTGCAACACCCCTGAGACTAATATTATAGAAAATCTGCTATGCTGCTATTCAGATACTCAAGAGGTGGGTACTCGGGTTATGTGGGGGTCGACTTAATATAATATCATCCTCTCTCTTCCTTATCTTCGTGGTACACCCGTTAGGGATGACATCGAGAAACGTACATGAGAACTCTATTTGGTAAGCACTCTACTAGCTATCGCCTTAAACTGTCCTCAGACAACCAGTTTGCACGTATAAGAAAGTTTAAGACCGTGTTTTACGTACTTTTATGCGGTAAAGCTACATCGCATACGATAGAGCAAAAGTGTCTTATGAGTTCAAAATTGGAGGCATTATACGTGCAATGTGCATTGATGGGACAATAAGAATGCTATTTAATTCATGTGATATCTTATTCGATGTACGGTGTGCACTATTGCTACGTATTATAGCGTCTTATACGACTTTATAATATTCAAAAAAAAAAACAATTCTTTTCCCCTCAGTGTTAAGCTAATGATCCCTGGACAAGCCACACTTTACACTTGACACCAAACACTACTTATGAATCAAGCTGATTAGCACCAGGAGTGTTTGTTGGAATGCACTTGGTTTATTTGCGCTGTGCGTGTTTGACAGACTATCTGGAGCAAAACACGACGAAGCATAGTTTCCTGCACAGTTTCCATTACTGCTCTCTGGCTGATTGTCAGTTCTACAAAATACCAATGTATGCACACTTTAACGAGTTTGTGTTTACATTTATGTGATTTCATTCGTACACCAATGCGAGTTAAACTGCTGGCATAATGAGAAAAGTACCAAGTGAAGTCATGCAATCATCGCAGTTCGCTATTATGTTAATTCATTTGACACTTTGCTAGTCTGACGCACGCTTATGAGAAGTAGTTAAGTTTATTGCAGTAAAATATCAAAATATCGTTCACTACGATGTAGTCATACCTTATTAAAGTTTATTTGTATTCCTATACGACATTACCATGACTATGGGAGAAATGAAAACCCACTATTCCGCCCCTGTGCACATCTTTTCGATTTTGTCCAGAGTGATATCTCTATCGCCCATCTCTTGTATACTCGACCTTTTCTCCACGAAGTGTGGGCATTCGAATAGCATGTGCCCCGCGGTTCCGTCTCAGTTTGCGGGAGAACCTACATGTCCGAATCTGTGCAAATACCACCTAAAGCACCCATGACCCGACCGAAATTATGTCAAGTGAAAGTTCACCTCGACGTGGGGCCTGCTAATCCAAGACACGCTCGGTATGAGCCTGTGTGACCATCTACCTTTGCTGGATGATTCGCATTCCCTCTGCCATTTCAACATAGACGAGGTTCTGACGATCCGTATCACGCCTCTTATGCCGCGTCGTTCAAATCACTCTTCATCCTCTGCCATCACTAGTGCAATGGGCGTCATTTCCGCTAGCACATATGTATATCGCGTTCTTTAAGACAGTGCGGTATGCGCTGACCGCCCTAAAACACATCAGGCTGTGGGTGCTCCCGAGTCGCTTCACGTTTCGATTGACGACTAGCGCACTTGACCACGCAGGGGTGCCGTACCGTAGTGTGGAGACCGCTACCGTCGCGAGAAGCTTACACTTTCTCGACACTATTGCCGAACCATATGACATTATCCTCGACAATGCCATGATTTTCATGCTTGCCCTTTTGCAGGCATATTCTACGTGGCTTCTGTATTTCAGCTTGTCGTCGATCCTAAGCCCAAGTTGATTCAGTTGGAGCTTGAAATTGATCGTGGGCCACTGCCTGGCCACAAGGGTAGCCTTACGTCCGGTGGAAATGTAAACCTCAATACGCCACCATACATACGCAGCGTTCCATAGTACCAGGCCCAAGATGAAACTCTGAAATACTCCTGCGGTGATGTTGGTGCTCCTCTCTCCTTCCTCTGCATCGTAGATTAGCACTCTATTCTGAAAGTAGCTCTCCAGTATCGGCAACGACTATCCGGGACTCCTATATGGCGTATGCCACACTCGAAGGCGGTCTAGCTGTTGGACATCTATGGACGGGGCCCATGATCTTATATCTCGGTGCGGGAACAACAGCATCTTGGAGGAGCGTTCAAGGGGTGCTAAAGTTTTGGCCATAACTGTCCTGTAGGCATCACCCAAAGGGGTTCGAATTGGCTGCCTGGCAGAGATTGTGGTAATAGCAGCAATAGTACATACAACCTGTTGATCTTCGCTATTGTGAAGCCCTTAACACAGTTAAAATTTTCGTGTAATTTTCCATTTATTTCGATGCACATATTTGGAGCATCGAAATAAACGCAAAATTAGATTTGATTTTAAAATTACACTACTTGAAACACGAGTCGTGTAAAATTAAATTTCGTTTAAAATTAAACGATGCATGCGTTCCTAGCGACGCTGTATTTTTACACGAATGTTTGTTTTTCTCCGGCCAAATGATTTCGCAATTGCCTGTTTCATTAAAATTTATAAAAAATCATCACTCTGTACCGTCATTGTAGTATCTGTAGAAGCTGCCCAAATGGTTTGCCGTTTGTTTTGCAATTAACCCAAAGCAGTACTCAACGCAACCGTACGGAAATCGGAGCACCGAAAGACACACGGGCGATTGAAGCTGGAAGTGCCGCTGACGAAGATGTTTATGTGTAATTCGGCAAATTTGCATCAGAAATCATACTCTGATACCACATACTCCATTTATGTGTTTAATGCACTCGCGTATTGAAGATAGGTCATTATAAATAAGAAAAACCATGTAATAAATCGAAAAAATTGTGTGTCTTCCGATGCTTATCCCACGAACAACTTTTCCGGTCGCCGGCAAAACAAAACTGACGCAGTGTCGCCATTTGTAAATCGAATGGTGCTGTTAATTTACACGACGGTTTAAATTTGTAGTTTCGTTAACGGAAAATCGGGTGTCATTCAACTTCTTTTTACATTGAAAGCTGTAAATACATTGTGATGGAATATTGAGCAGATAAAAATGTAATTTTGTGTGTTTTTCAATGCTCCAATCATGTGCATCAATTTAAACTCAATTTTAAACCATTTGCTTGATTCAATTCGTTCAATTTCACAGCTCACATGATTTACATCTCGTTTAAATTTAATTATTTTTTTCTGTGTATATTGTTCGACGTGAAAATAATATTCAGAACCGGAACTCAAAAGGTTGTACAGATTACCGCTATTTAACTTCAATTTATCTGATATTATATCCTTCTCGTTGATGGGAGGGATACGGTAAGAGTCCGCTAGTAGGGCGATATCTGTACTTGATTCCGATACTGACTACCACAGTAACTGTTGTATGATCTCACAGTGGTTCAGGTTTAGCTGTGTAACCTGCACCATCGTCGGTTGTTTCATCCTCCACGCGTGCCTGGTCATTTAGACTTGCCTGTAGTATGGTCATTGATATCCGTACAAATCCGGCATTTTGGTGCCGAGTTGCATTCCTGGCGATGTGGCGTTCCACTTCGCACTTCCTGCAGAGTTTGCTCATATCAGTGCCTTTACACGCCCACGACTTGTGTCCTTGCTCGAAGCACTTGAAGCATGGCCTACACAGTACGAAAAAAATCTGTAAATTTATGACGAACTGAATGTAACAAATTGACCTCCATCGTGTTCGATAGAAATGTATGTGTGATCTTAAAATTACACTGCTGATTGCTGAGAGAAAAGACTTATCAGAGAAACTTAAAAAATATTTAAACGAGAATCGAACTCAGATCTTCCGAGTGAGAGTTCACGCCTAACCCCTCTAGGCTGTCTCACCAAGCTGAAGAGACGGCAATCAAAGATAAACATGTTCCACCATAAAGGAACAAACTGTTGTACCGCTTCGGCCACAGAGAGCGAGAGAGCAGTCTCCGCAGCGAAGCAGACGACTGAGCGTAGCTGTCTTTGTTTACGTTACTGCATGTAAATTTCAAGCGAATATGTCTCGAAAAATGTAAACAGTACGCATGATTGGCTGATTACTGAGCGGACAGTATCATCTCCCGGTAAATGGCTGTTCTTTTGTAGCTTCTGCTATAATTTTCAGTCGATGCTTAACTTACGTGCTGTTCAATTTTCATGATTTCTTTCTGTGTATGGTGCATAAATGCTGAACTGTCAAACTGACCAAGTAACTCTGACCTTCCCGACTGTAACAGTCCTTTTCCTCTCCAGCACTGGGACCTTAATCGTGGTGATCCACGTGCGGCAGGCGGATCCATGCACCTGGTGCAACTACATCATATTGCTGCAAGGCGGCTGTGAACTTCACTGCATCGGTGATCTCGTCCAGGTTTTTGCACTGGAGAGTCGCCACCGTCGTCAGGATTCCCACATGCCCTCAGTACCTTCTGTTCTGGTGACTTGTTGGAGGTTACCTTTCTGGCCGCCTCATTCTTCAGCACCTACATCATCACCTAAGTCCTGGAGCGCCGGATGATTTTTACATTCGTGCCCAGCGGTTAGAGACACTCGGTGTACATATCTGTCTCGCTCCATTCGCACTTGCGGGATGGTTTTACTTTTCTCAACTCCTTCCTTTTCCCAACCGTTATCCAAGGGTTGTCTTTCCCTTGATCCGGTTGGCTCCCAGTTATCTTGAGGTTTGCCTCTTGGAGCTAGGCTTCCCTGCCATGCACGTTTTGCAACCGGCTTGAGAGCCTGGTTGCTCATGTTGGCCGCCTCCTTCTTCTGCCGGGCACTGGTTGCCTCCGGCATGTTTCGGCCGTGCAGCTAGAGCCGTGAGGCGATTTGCCCTCTCCCCTACTACTCCTGGTTTCGTCGCGTTTTCAGCAAAGAAGAAGTTGTCCGTTTTGGTGAACTGCTTTTCCTTGCGCGCTTCATCCGCGCTTTGTTTCTCGGTAAGAATATCGTACCCCTAACCCTTAAACGAGGCTACCGACTTGCGGAGCTTCAACAGACCTTCTTTAAGGTCTTTACCGATGTAACGCTGACCGCTCGTGTAACTAATCAGCTCGTCGAGCTGCTCGGCGACCACCAACATCTGAGGTAGCCCACTGCGCATTCTGGTACCCTCTGAAACTCTCTAAGGCCCCCCGAATCACCCCTAAGACCTTTTGGAATCTCTTACGACCTCCTGAAATGCTACTGATACTTTCTGGTACCCCCTAAATACCCCATGAAACCCCCTGAAACCCCCCAAAGGCTCCTTAGAACCCCCTGATACTAAATGAGACCCTCTAAATCGCCCCTTAAACGACCTGCAACACGTGAGACCCCCAAAATGGCCCCTGAGACGCCTTGGAACTCACCTGGAACCCCCTGAGGCCCCCAGAAACTCCCTGAAACACGCCTGAAACCCCCTAAAACCTATCTGAGACTTCCAGATACCTCTTGGTACTCCCTGAAACGCCTTTTAAACTTTTTGGTACCCTCTGAGACCTTATTAAGCGCCATTGAGATTCCCTGTAACCTCTTGAGGCCTCCTGAAACACGCCCGAGACCTTCAAGATGTGAGTGTAGAATTAACATTAGTTAACATACACGTTGAAGAAATCCTTCTGATGCCATCTTGAAATTTGGTTTCAGCGAAATTTTCTCACATGATATGTAAAATATAACACCGTGTCATTCACGGGAATTGGTTGATTTTGATAAGACTGCATGATAATTGAAGGGTCCTTCAATTTTACTTGGAATGTTATAAAATAAAATTTTATTACTATGTTTCATCAAATACTTTACAACTCCGGAATAATTTCCGCCATCATACTGCAGCTTGGCTCATGCAAACGCTCGCTTGCTTGAAAGCCTCAATCATGTTTTCCATAGCTGCCATGGGGCAGCAGAGTGTGTCAAGTAGGTAGAGTATGCAGGGATGTTGGGAAGATTTATGGTCAAATTTTATGCACCCATCACCCATCAACAGTCTGTAGAAGTGTGCTCTCATTCAAGGGTGTTGAAATTAATTATGTGTCTGAGCATGTACACTCCAGTAAGGGCTCAAACAGTTTGAATCAAGCGCTGTTTACTTTAAAGCTTGTTTTAGGATGTGTTCAAAAGGTCTTGCACGTGCTAATCTACTATTCACATCAATAGTTGAAAAACACTCTCGGTAGGAAAAACACACCCTCATGACTTTTTGAAATAGATAAACAGTAGTTTGCTTCTACAATTTACCAACGAGGAATTTCACGAACTAAACAAATTATCAATCGCCTTTTTATCACACCCTCTTTAGTACATTGGGCACAATTTGATGAAAACGTCCGTCATGGTACTAGTATTATGCAAAACATCTCTGTTTCAAACTTGTTGTATGGCGCATTGAAAAAACTAATAACCCTAATGTACAACATGTGAAATTATGCTTGATGGCAACGATGATATGGCAAGATGGCAAAGCACTGCAGAAATCTAGAAAAAAAAAACCCACAAGCACATGTCTGCAGCATATGTTCAAGCTGCAGCAGCAAATTTTCGCATCCAACTACACAGCAGCAAAGCAAACGATCGGACTTCGCTGCTGCTATGATCCATCCAAGCAGCAACAACGACGCCCCTTCAAGAAGCGGAAAAACGCCCGAGCGGAACACACACAAAAAAGTTGTTTCGACTTCTCAAACTCTCCGAAGTATCATCACAACTTTTGAAGCATCCGTTGCGGGGATTGATGAGCTTTGTTGAACATTGGCACCACCGCGCCCGTATACTGGTACTGGGGAAAGCACTTGAAAAAACTAAATTTAAAAATCCCTTCGCTCCATTCTTTTCGATCCTGGAAATTTCTCGCTGTTTAGGAGCAGTGAGGACTAAACTCAAACAAAAGAGTTAAGATAGCGGAAAGCTATATTGTTCTATCGTACATTTCGGTCACGAGCGTTCGCAGTTGAGTGTGTGTGCATTTTGAGGATTTTCTGACAAGAGGATTGCTTGCTTTTGAAATGGTAAACGTTTTTAACAAGCATACTGAAAGGATATTTTTCAATAGAAGCGATGTTCCAATTATTAGTTTTCATTTCAATACTTGCTCTGGTCAATATATAGTAAAACCATGAAGTTTTATGGCTAACGCTTGATATTTTACTCATTTTCATTGTCAATTACCTACCCAAGTAACCAATAGCATTTCATTTAGGCTTATAGGGCTATTATTCGGCCAATAAAGAACATGTTTGCTCTACAATAGAGCTATATTAACACGCATGGCGAATAGTAGAGTCATGTGGTTACTATGGTACAATAATACTTTGATAGCCACAATACAGTTTTACTCCAACGTCACGCGAATAGTAGAGCATAGTCTGCGTCGCTCTAGGGTGATGTTTCTTAAGTTTCTTGGAACGTTAAGGGTTCCCACGACTTCTTAAACGGCGGGCTGCCAGCACGTTCGCTGGCATTCTCGTAGTGACCAGCTTCCATTTGGTTCCTGTTGTATTTTCGCTATTCTTTCTTCCGGCATTTGTAGTCGACATTTCTTTGTCGAACATTCTCTGCACAATAGTGCCTTGTATCTCGTACCGCACATCATTGACAGTTGCACAAAACCTTCGCATATCATTCTGATCCGTGTACTTTCCTGCGATTCAGCCAAATTCATGTTGAATTTTGAATGTCAGGTAATACATGCGATTATTGTGAGTCCCACCAAGCGAATGAACTCATTTAATTTGAACTAACGTTAATTAAAGTGGACACCCATTAATTACCTCCTGATATAATAGGTAGAAAAAGGCTATGCTCCATAATCCTGCGAGCAACATTCAGCACACTATCCACCGTGCTTCGTATTGCTTCTGAGCTATGATCCTCTTAATGAAATACGTAGACTCTTAGGGGGAGAGGGGATCTGACCAAAGTCTGTGTTCCATATAAACTTCAAAAATTGAATATGAACAAAAATCTACGACGGGAAATGGGGGGTCTGAAATGGTCAAAACTAAGTCTCCGTTGTTTATGGACAGTACATATTGAGCTATTGAGAAATGGCTACAGTTCGATTTTTCAACAGAAACAATAGCTGTCGACGACATCATAATTGCTCACTTACTCGGAGCTCGTCGACCAAGGTAGTTCAGTAAAGACTTTTAAGTTGACAATTGAAAACGCAGAATGAGAAGAAGAAGTTTGAAGAGTCAATAAAATGTAGTTTTTTTTTAACTAGGTACAGGTAATTCTACCACAACCTCTAGTAAAAATCTAGTAATGCTCTCTTCGTACATCAGAATCTCGCTGTATTTTTTTTTTTTGTGAATTGAAGTTTGAGTGACTTCTCCGTATCCGTCGCGATTTCCGGCACAGAACCTGCAGAAGGCTAATCCACCACCATATTCTCTCTCTCTTCTTGGCGTAACGTCCTCACTGGGACAAAGCCTGCTTCTCAGCTTAGTGTTCAATGAGCACTTCCACAGTTTTTAACTGAGAGCTTCCTCTGCCAATGACCATTTTGCATGTGTATATTGTGTGGCAGGCACGAAGATACTCTATGCCCAAGGAAGTCAAGGAAATTTCCTTTACGAAAAGATCCTGAACCGACTGGGAATCGAACCCGTTACCCTCAGCATGGTCATGCTGAATACCCGTGCGTTTACCGCCTCGGCTATATGGGTCCCTCCATTGGTCCGAAACAAATAGGAGGTGGGTACCTGATAGCCCATACTCAAGATACACCTAACCGCAAAACGTCACCTGTGATGAGGAGTAGCGATCAAAATTACTGTTATGCAAGCTGCGCAAGGCGCCTTCGTGCCCATTGTGTTTCAGCATCTGCTACGCACGGCGTAGATTGTACGGAACACCACACACTAAGATTCAGATGTTCCAGCTCAGTAATTTTTTCACTGAGTTCAGTATTTTTTCCATCTTTTTACTGAGTTTTCAACAGCAGATTTATCTCGGTACACTCGGTTATCGTATTTACCGTTCACCAGTAACGATATTTACCATGTATCAGTAACTTTTGACAGTTTATTATCTGAGCTCGGTAACTCATTTACAGAATATCTGCAAAAGAAACAACCGAGCGTACCGAGTTAAATCTGCTGTTGAGAACTCAGTAAAAAGATGGGAAAAATACCGAGCTGATCTTAGTGTGCAGACAGTGAAACAAAGTAAATACCTGGACTCGGTGCATTAGGTGTAGATATATGTATGTAGACTAGTATGTAGATGAATTTGTTGACAATCGAGCTGAGGAAAGTCACTATAGTTACTCTCTAACATATTTAACTTCAGTGCTTAAAATCAGTTTGAAGCTATGTTAATATAGATTAAATTATTAAGATTAGAACAGTTCCATGCAGCGAAATTGTGTATCCATAGATTAAATGAAGAAACTGCAGTGAGGATCATCCACAATTAAGGAATCGCAACAGCTACCGTACGAGACTGCTTTCCGGACGGAATGAGTAGAGGCGCACAAATTCAAATTGTTGCCGATAACGGTAACAAGACGGATTTTCCGGTAATTTGAACAACACTCAAATCAATACACCAATACAACGTATATTTGTCGAGTTGTTCAAATTACCAGAAATTCCGTCTTGAAACCGTTATTGGCAACAAGTATTGTGCAACGCCGTTGTGTACGGAAGCATTTGAATATAAGAGTGACGGAGATCGAAGGAAGTGAAAGATGGGGGAGTAAAACGTTTGTTTCATGGCCATGGCCATGGCAGCAGCTGCAGTGCTGCTAATAAAACAAAACAAAGAGCCGTTGCACGGATCACTAATAGGTAATAATTTAATAACTTTTTTCACAAGCATTCAATCGTTTTGCGGTCTTTGAAGGAATAATTACCTACAAGGTACGTTGATCGATTTCAATTAAGGAGACAAGGGTGACCTCAGGGATTTTTTATCTGAAAGTGTAACTTATCCCATAGTAAATCTTATGCAAACTTTGAACCGCTTGCGCTAAATTATAGTTTCACCGATTGCGCTGAAATTTGGCACAGTTCATATGGGGCCTAAATGGAATCAACAAAGTCGACTGGAGCGAGAATTTTTTGCTCAAACAACATCAAATTAGGCAAGGAATCATAATACCCACGCTTTTTGCACCATTTCATTGCAGAAACGGAGAATTGACCTTCTCACCATACTAAAATTCAGCTCATTACTACAAATCTAGTACTTCACCGATCTGTCCTATTTAGACGCACCTCCAACCCTTCTCGCTGTAACCTACAGGAAAAAAAACTTCACACACACGCGGATTACCAGATAATGTGTGTCACCACTCAGTTATCACTAGCTCGTTCCCAATAGATCAATCATCCTAAGTGAAAAGTAACATACGAACAAAATAAATGTGTAAGTTTCTTCAGAGGTTTCTCCAGAAGCTCCTCTATGTATTCATCAGGGATTACTAAAGGTTTATTCATACCTTTTTTTTCAGAGATTCTTTCAAAATGTTTTTCGGTGAATCCTTCAGAAATCCATCAGAAATTTATTGAAGGGTTCATTCAAAAATTCCGCCAGTACCATCGTCTGCATAATTTCTGTAGGGATTTCGATAGGCATTTTAAAAAGGTTCCCTCAGAAATTCCTCTACGAATTTCTACAGAAATTCCCCTAAAAACTTTTCAAGCCATTTTTCTGGAAATAACTTTCAGAGCTCCTCCAGAAGTTTTGCATGTTTCTTTTTCTAGGGATTGATAAGGTACCTAAAGGAGTTTCTTCAGATATTTTCTCAGCTTCTTACCATGCCACTACGGAAAATATTATAGTAATTTTGGCCGAAAATAGCCCCTGAAAACATTTAAGGACAGACTTGTTAGAATCCCAAAATGGCCGCCATAATGGCCGACTTTGGAACCTACTCACGATTTCGAGTGCACAAATCTCTTCGTAAACAAAACAAGCGCACCTAATCTTTTTATTTCAAGCTTATTACAAGTGAGCAAGAACAGAATAATCAAATCTACTGTTATTTGAATTTGTGCGTTTGAAGTTCTGATGCATTTTTGAAGCGGGATTTCAAGACGTTTGTCCTTAAGAATCTCTTCTAGGAATCTCCAAAGTTTTCTTCAGGGTCTTGTACCGACTTTTCGAACTATCTTAGCAGAATACCCTCTTCGAATGAGTGTTATCAGTTTTGTACCATTTAATAACTGACACTGAGGAAGATTACAAGTGGTAGTCGAAATACGCGTATGTGTCAGTGTCTTTTACAAAAAAAAAAAAAAGATGAACATTAGAGGGCTGAATTAAAAGGTACAAAATTGATTAAACTCATTCAATCATCTTTTTATTTTTAAGAACGAGGTTCCTTGAAACAATCATCTAGAAATTTCAGTTAAATTTCCTTCAGAGATTTTTCCTAGAGTTCATCCAGTATTTTTTGTACAACTCCAGTAAAACAATCGGAAGAATACAAAGAATTTCTACATAAATCTTTGAAGGAACCGCAAAAGATAGTTCTGATCAAATGCAGAAATCCCTGAGAGATTTTCTCATGGGATTCTAGAAGGAAGCCTTAGGTGAACTTTGAAAGGAATGTTTTTGGACGGATTTCCAAAAACAAAATCCACACTCCAAAACCATCATTCAAATTCCTGAAGGAACCCCTAAAAACCAAAGAAGTCTCTGAAGATATTTTCGAAATAATCTCTGACTGAATATCAGACGGAAATTGAATCCCTGGAGGAATTTTTGGATAAATCTTCAGTAAAATTTCCATAGAAATCTCAGGAGTACTCATGAATGAATCTCTATTGATTGATTGATTTGTCTTTATTATAGAGACTTTCAGCCCTATAAATCTCTCGAGGAAAATCTGAAGAAATCACGGGAAAATCCCAGCAGGAGTTTTTTGAAGAACATTCCGTAGAAATACATGGAAAAATCTCTAGAAGACCTGGAGCGGACCTGGTGTGGTGGTTAGAACACAAGACTACCACGCCGAGGACCTGGGATCGAATCCCACTCCCGATATACTTACAAAATGTGGGTTCTTCCTTCGGAAGGGAAGTAAAGCGTGGGTCCCGAGATGAACTAGCCTAGGGTTAAAAATCTCGTTAATACAGACAAAAAAAACCCTAGAAGAAGCCTGTGTGAAATTCTTAGGCATGTTTTTAGAGTAATTAAAAAAAAACTCCTGGAGTAATCTTTCAATATTTAAAGTTTTTGAAGCGTTTTTTTTTTTTTTTGAAGGTATTCCTTGAGTAAGCTGTGGACATATTTCTGAGGGAATCCCTTTAAAATACTTGTAAAATACTTGGAGAAACGCTAGATAAGCTGCTGTAAAGACGTTAAAAAGCTCTTGAGTTTTTTGTAGAAATTCGTAGGAAACAATTCTAAATAAGTAACGTAAAAAAGTTATTAAGAAATGGAGAAAAACTTAGAGTCATCCTTAAAGACACTACATACCCGAGCAGAAGAAAATATCAAAAGCATTATAAAATATGTTATATTTGCCTAATAACTGTATAAAGGAATTAGTAATTTTGTGTTATTAGCAGAACATATTATGTTATAAACTTGTCTGTCATAAGCGGCAAAATAACAAATATCATAACAAAATAATGTTCCAGGAACACTTATTCAATAACATGTTTTGTTAGATCAATATCAACTTAATAACAGAAAATTTGTGAACTTGTTATTGTTGTGTTATTGTTCATCACATATTTGTATTCTCTATAGTAGAATAATAACTAAACTTGTTCTACAACAACATATATTTTTAAAATTTTATTTTATGGATATATCTCAATAACTTAAACATAACAAAATGAGATTGCCCATCAGAAAACGTTAATAAACTGGTATATTTTGATAAGTTAACAATAATAAATTATGATATAAAAACAGGCTATTTGATTCTGTTGTTATAAATTTGCTACTCTTCTCTGCTCGAGTATCGTCTTCAACCAGAGGTTGTACAGACTGAACATAACTTACACTAGACAACGTACAACATCCAGTGGTCCAGTGAAGAATTTTTGTCGGAATGGAACCCGCACTACGAGGCTTACTATACGCCTATACATATGGTGCCGCTAACCGCACGGCAATAAAAACCACAAAATGCCGGAGATTTTTTTTGGAAATATTACAGAAAATCCTGAAGGAATCTTTGTATAAACTCCTGCAGATATCTCTAGGTATATTCCTGCAGGATGTTCTGGATGTACTTCGTATTTCTGTAAAAGTTCCTGGACGCATTCTGGCGTGAATTTTCAATTGATTCTTTGAACATTTCCTGAACAAATCTATGTTGGGCTTCCTTTAGAAATACCTGTACCTGAAGGAATCTCAAATCGTCACAACTTTGCAACAGGATATCCTAGACAACCCCACCAATTCAAAAACGACTGTTGTCGAATTACCGGAGTTAACTGGTTACCCTACACTGCCTTGTTAATTGAAATTTGGCTACTTCTTTTTTGTTTTTGATTTGATTTTGAATTTGTTATTGAACTCAATTCCAACAGATTTTGTGATTGTGCGCATGGAAGACTCGTTTTTTTCCTAAATTGTTGACTTCCGTGGTTCATTCCGGTTGATCTCCAAGAGGTCCAGATGTCGATTAGCAACAACAACATTAAACTTCAGGAAGTAACGGCTGAAAGAGTCTCTTGTTGTGGGAGCGATTTAAACACAAAATCGGATCGTTTCGCATTTGCAGTATACATCGTCGTCACATTTCAATTCTGTTTTTATTCGAAAAATGTCGAATAAGCGGGGTAAGACATTATCCAAATCTAAGACTCTTGCACATATGAATATTCAGAAAAGCTGCCTTTCGTCATCTGCCTGCCTACACTAGCGTGCATTTTTTTTTATCCACCGCTATAAACTTCTTTAGCTTTCCAAACAACGGTCCGTCCAGCGCGGGCAAAGACGAGCATAAATATTTCATCCGAGGAATTTCAATTAGAATTTCCGGCGGAATTAAAGCCGCCAAAAAATCCCAAAACCTCGCCCGTTACCCCAAAGTACATTTTTAATATATATTTTTCCGCAAGCAAGCAAGCAAGGCTCATCGTTTTGCACGGATGCATTCAACTCTTTCAATTCGTAAGTTCTTCCACACACAAGCAAGCGGTCGGACGGTGCAGGGAAAACGAAATGGGAGGAAAACTTTGTGGGTACAAGCCGTAAGCCAACAGCTTCTACCGCAGTGGGTTCACTTTGTGATGATGTACCATTAGCTCTACTAGACGGCAGCGCAGCGGCGGGATGCTGCGCTGATGGTTTTACATTCCCGTAGGCTCTAGGAGGCAGATCCCGCTGATTTCAATGTATACGTTTTACCTTGCTACTAGAGGAAACCACAATGGTAGCAATATCAGAGAAACTGTTTTCCTTTTGTTGGGTGGAAAAATAATTCATTGGCGTCTGACTCGTGAATGAGCACTAATTTACAGTGCCTGGCGGAATAAAAGTTTTCTTCAAGAATCCTCCAGGAAGTTTTCCAGGGATTCCTTCAGAAATTACCCCAATTCTCCTGGAATTATTTCAGATATTCCTCCAGGCATTTCTCGATGGACTTTTCCAGGAATTCCACCAAGAATTCCTTCAGGAACTACCCCAGGAATTTCTTCAGAAATTGGTCCAGGAATTCAATTTTCAAGTTAGAGTGAAAATATTTCTTTGTGGCATAGAAAGATAATTGAAATATGAATAGTGTGTTCTATACTTCTATTCCAAATATCTTGCTTGAAGTGGAGAATTTTAGAGAAAAGGTAAGCGTCGTATTTTTTACGTAAGTGTATTGGCGAAACACTGTGTAAAGTTTAATTTGGGTAATGATTTTGAAGAAGCCTTTTTGTGATGACACAAGAAAAGTCCTTAAATTTGGCGGCGCATTTTTCCCAGTTCAGATGGCGCGTTTTTGCCCCAAAAAATTAAAAACACAGATTATGCCAACAATAGAAAATTCATAACTTTGTTACAATAACGTTATTTAATTTACAATTTTTAAGAAAAAGGGAGGAATCATATTACTTTCAGGATGCCGGCAACTATAATGAACATTTTTGTGTGTTTCAGAGCTAAAAATCTAAACATTCCTTAGGGAGTGCGTTAAACCCCCATTTCCCCAGTATGAAGATGATGCGGCACAGTTCGCTGGATTGCATAACTCGTAGGCGTTATCTGATAGATTGACGCTGTGTTCTGAAAGTTGAGAGCAGTCAAGCCGTTTATGTTCTAGCGATGGCTATGAGTGTACATGAGATGTACATGTGAATGTACATGAGTTTGTAACCTTGTAGCTCAGGGATTAAGGGATCAACAGGGTCATCTTTAGAGGATGGCTTGAACTTTCCTGTCTCCACGGTTTTAAAGGCAGTCTATCAACAGTAACATTGAACATTTGAAGCACATATGAACACCATAGAAAACCTGAGACCGACCAACAACATTCACAAGCGCTCTAAATAAATATACTAACGGGAATTAGAACAGATCATCAGACCAGCGAGGGATGGTAACTCCTTCCGAGTTCGGAACCGTTCAACAAAGGGCCAGAAATGGTAAAATTGCTAGAACCAGGGCTGTGTCCTTTATAAAGTGGCTACTCTGAGGCTAGTTACAATTTACATAATTTATTTTGTGACGTCACACTTAACTAGGGGTACTTGCATGCTGATTGAACTTCGGGATCCGGATCCCCAAACTGTGGTAGATTGTTGTTTCACAGGTAGGTAACCGGCAGCCACATTGGCGACGGTTGTCGGGGCTATGGTTGGCCAAATGAAGATGGCGAATTCTTGGGCTGCAGCTGGAGGCATTCGGAGGACGCAATGGCGACCGATCGTGGTTTCGTTCGACCGGCAGATCGCAGTGGCCGTTGCTGCGGTAACCCTCACTTCGTAGAGGGGGGGGGGGGGGCTCACGGCTTTTGTCTATCGAGGTCGCCACGGAGATTCGATTTCCGATCACTGGAGAGCGCACTTGACCACTACAGATGCTTCCGGGATCACTCCTAGGCAGTGGTACACAAATAGAAAGAAAAAGGCCCAATTGCTGGACCTTTTTCTTATGGGTTTTCTGTTTAACTTTCTACTTTTTGTATCTTCGCACTACTATTTATCATCAGAACGTACTATCTTCGTGGACGCTAATACTAATTTTTAATATTTTTTGTGGTGTATTTTAAGCATAACTTGCACAATTTTAAAGACCTTGTACAATATGTACACTATTTACACGCGCGCACTACTGTCTGTTCTGGTGATCTTGATCGGAAAAAGAGATTGATCATTGGCATTTCTGGCTTTTATAATCAACGGCCATCTGTGGAACAGAGCCAGATTAAACATGCAACATTCTACATACATCCATTGTTTAATCTTTTGCGCTCATAATTTGGTCATATACCCGATTTTTGCTGGCTCCATCTGTCTGTCAAACTAAAGACCAAGAAGTACTTACCCAGTCTCTTTACAATGTTATACTGTCAGACGGCCCATCAAACAGTGGGTACAGTAAAAGTGGAACAGAGCTCTTGCACTCATCAAGCCAACTGAGTGAAGCCACCCGTTCCATACTGGTATTAGTGGGATCCTACTTCGCAAAGGGCGTATTAGTCATAACCGGGAATTCGGGAAAGGAAATTGGAAATATCTATAAATCTTGTGGCCGAGCTACAAGTCCAATTTGGAACCAACGGTTACAAGTTGTCTATGTAGAGAGTAGGAAGAAGAAAGATACGAATTAGGAGGTGAGCCGGGCCAGAGATTTAACCCAGGACCTACAGCATATGAATCAGAAGCGGTAGCCAATAGACCATCAAGCACGTTATTGTTGATTTTGTGTTATCCGATATAGTGTAATATAGTGTAAAGAAATGTATGTAAGATTCACAAACCACAACACAGGAGTAAGACCAAGCCCACTCATGGGCTCAATCAAGCGTTTTAACGTTAAGTAGAGCCCCGAACAAAGAAGCGAACCGCACCGGTCGCTGCTAAGTAGGGCTCGAAAGCGAAAAGTTTACTTACGGTTCGTAGCAGGGCTTAGAATATAGAGACACGCAAAGTACGGTCTCTATCCGTAGGCTCGTGCGCTCTCTCGCGTTTAGCTCTCTGGGTAGCGTAAAGAGGAGACGAAAGAACATGAGTATGGATTTGTTGCCAGGTATATAGTTTCTAGAGAATGATTTTCTTGTTTTGTATAGGTAGGAATTTATTTTAGTTTGCATCAAATATTTGAAATTTTCAACCAATCAATATCATATATCGTTACACGAATAACACAACAAATTGTCTGACATAGAATTGTGATAAAGTGACAATACAAACGCAGAAAAATAATAGGGGTAATCACTAAACAGATTAAATTGCTGCGTAAGCCATGATTTTCTGCATATCTGAAATGTTTCATGATTTTGTGATTGAAATAATCAAAGATTGCCTTGGTGATCGCGACGTTTAATCACTTTAATCGGTTTACGCTGTTTAGTGAATCCCCCTAATAGGTTTAAATTGACAAGCTTTGCTTAAGTATGTTATGAATAAAGTTTTCGCTTCTTCGCCAATTTTAGGATCATGCATATCGAAAATGTATTGATTTTCTCTTAAAAATAGTTACGATTGCTCATAATCGCACCTTTATTTTTGATTCGGCCGATCGTTTCGAAACTAATATTTGAAGAAATGTATAGTGATTCAATGAATTTTGCTGTTTTAACACGTACATGTTTGAGCCGGGTTTTCTACACAGCAAGTAAAGCTTAGTTTCGCACATTTAGAAAAATGTCCAAATAAATAACTCGCGAAGTTCGTTCCGACAAGTTTCAAAATTATCGTCATCCGACGCAGATTCCGGTGAGAAGATGTGCGTATTTTCTAACCCGAAAAGAAACTATTTGACGGTAATAAGTGACCACAAGGTTTTCTTTCTTCACTTTCCGGGCTGAGATCCTCCGCTTTGAAAGAGCTGTGACTCGCGTTTCATTTTGTCGTGTATATTTCAAAAAGGCAAAAGAGTTTTGGTTTGATTGCTGTTTTTGAAAATGGTGGTCGTCAGTGGGTGGTTTATTAAATATAAATTTAAAAATATAAATTAAATAAACGAGACATTAGGAAGAAAGTGTGCGAAATGGGTAACTTCACCGTCCACGCATCCTTCCTCCCCTGTAAATTCGAGAAGTACCTTGCCGAAATAAAATATTCTGTACTCCAAGTATTTCGAAGAATCATCTTTGCGCGTAAATACAACGCAGTAGACCAGGCCGCTTTGATGCATGTGTCATATCTCTGATATGCTGCAAGCATCAGTATTGACAAGAAAAGTAACACGATTGCTTTCCTGGGTGATTCCGCGTATGTATGAGATTAGATAAGAGTAGTTACGATTTTTCAAAGATGCATTGACTGTACCTAACTCAACTCAGATATCATAGAAACACTACAGTTATTTCTTTTTGTAAAAACTAATTCATACCGATAAAAATCTTAAAAATGTAGGTTCCTCGTTATAGAAAAAGCAAAGCGTTGGATGTTAAAATACAACAATTGTTGTATGAAGTGCCAAAAAGGAGAGTGGGCTCATTATGTACTTTGACAAATACGCAGTCTACTTCAAGCGCATAGAATCTGCTTCCAACAAAATATTCATATACCAGCATCCAAGAGATCGCAATATATATTAAGATTTGCGACTGATGCTTTGTAACTAAAAGGTTGTGACTGAGTATAGAATTAGCTGATGTTAAAATACACGTTAATGAAAAAAGGTTGCGCAAACTTATCGCAGACTGTTAGAAGACAGCTTCTACTATGACCAGGGTTCAAGAATCTTGACCTACGCGAAGTTGTAAAGGAGACAACTACGTTATAAATGTGTTGGAAATGCAAGGGATGTAATTATTCAATAAACCTAATTATTTAAAAAGATGCTCATAATCTCAAATTCAGATAAATTTCTTGCGAGAAAGGCAACATGAATATTGAAGAGATGGATATTATTTTAGATAAAAATTCAACCTACAAGTCATACAGTAAGCAACAAACATATAATTTAAAAAAAAGATTGCTTGAATTCCGGGATTAAATGTAATCATAAATTATTGAGAAAATGATATCTTTAAACGCACCAAAACTGGTACAAATCTCCAAGGGAATTATTTATTTGAATTCAATTTTTACTAACAGTTTTCAGTCTTATCCAAAACCCCATCTTTCATAATATGAGCACAAATTATTATACTGAATAAGATTTGCAATAACCCCATAAAAATGCACAAAATATTGCGATAATTTACAGAAGTGCAAAAAACCGATGGTACGGAGAGAATAGAGACCACCGGTGCGCAAAGGCGACCGATCATTATTTTACTCACATGGAAACGAACGACCGGTGCGAAAATGGGTTGATAACGAAATTAAAAATCGTTAACGACGTGCTGTTGCGTGTGTAGTATTAAGCCCACGGGTGGGCTTGGTCTAATTGCAGGCATTTGGAGCCTCAATGGCAAAAGAGCAATACATATCCTTGATCATCTGTGGACATTTTTTTCAATTCACTTTATACATTCGCTGTTACCATTATCTTCTCTCTGATGCAGCCACCCCGATATGAACGCGTGAAAAATTTAATATCAAAATTAAAGCACGCTACATTATTCATATCGGCTGTTGTAACGCCAATAAATTAATGTCACTGCAGGTTGTCACTGGCACACCGGGTGGCGGCGAGTGCAGTTGCAGGACCGATTTTTTTGTTAGTAATTACCGCGGGGCGATTGTCATTAAGTCACGTGGGTGCTGCCGCGCCACCCAGGAAAGCATCTACACTGCCAACTCTGCTGGCGTCGTTGGCATTGGTTGTTGTCGGTATGACAAATTGTTAGTAAATTATGCAACCAGTTGAATGAGCCGGGCGATTACAAAGCGCAATAATTTTAACAAAATTGTTTCATTTTATGTGTGTTACGTATCTTTCTGGAAGGTATTTGATTCACTATTCATTTTTCGACAGATCAAGTACCATTAAACAATCAATGAAATTCATGCAGCATTTCGAGCAGAAAATCATTGAGTTGATGTTGTATGAAAAGACCTTAAAGGTAAATGAGAAAAATGCCATGGTGAAATTGACTTCACGT